>NC_052392.1:36384018-36675809 GCF_009389715.1 Phoenix dactylifera | reverse complement strand
ATAAATTCGCCTGGTAGCGTGCTAGTTCGGGTTGTACAACGCCCTCATTGCCGACATCAGTGCAATTATTCGCCTGACCAAGCGCCGACCTGAACGACATGCCGAGCCGTACTACGGCTTCGCCCCGTTACATCGCAGGTAAACCGACCCCCGGTCTATAAAAGGGGGTTGGAAAATCGATACTGGGGACAGGCACTGTTTACCTCTACTCTACACGATTTGCCCCCTCCCTGACTTGAGCGTCGGAGGGCCGGCGCCGGAAGACCCGGCCACCGGCTCGTGTGCAGGCACCCAGACGGAGGACGCCGCCCACTGTCGGATCGTCGCCCAGCCGCGGGAACCAGCCGCTCCTTCTCGCCGATCGCCCCAGACGGAGGACGCCGCCCCGTCGACGGACCACCGCCCCGCCGTGAGTAACCACCTCCCGCTCCCTCTCCTCGACCGAAGATTGCCCCCGGGTCCAATTTCCAGCAACAGTTTTGAACCCCTTAGGGTTTCATTGGTAATACATCCGTAGATTCTCGGAGTTCCAGCTTCGTGGGATCAGAGTCCCCTCCAGGGACTTCAATTTGTACGCCCCTGGTCGTTGTACCCGGGCGATTTGATACAGCCCTTCCCAATTTGGGACGAGCTTTCCTTGCTCGGTCGGTTGAGAAGCCTCGACTCTCCTGAGGACGAGGTCCCCTACTTTGAAGAGCTTGGGCTTGACTCTGGAGTTGTAGTATTGGGCCGTTCGCTGTTGGTATCTCGCCATGCGAACCCGGGCGACCTCTCTCGTTTCTTCGAGAAGGTCCAAGTTGCTCCTTAGCTGGGAAGAATTGGTGTCGGGGTCGTAATGCTCCATTCTGGGAGAAGGCAGGCCGATCTCCAGCGGGATGACTGCCTCAGTGCCGTATGCTAGGTTGAAGGGGGTCTCTCCCGTGGGTAGTCGGAACGTGGTCCGGTACGCCCAAAGGACATTGTACAAGTCCTCGACCCACTGTCCTTTGGACCGATCAAGCCTAGCTTTAAGTCCCTGCAAAATAGTTCGGTTAGTTACCTCGGTTTCCCCGTTTGTCTGGGGATGGGCAACCGAGGTGAAGCGATGATCAATGCCGAGTTCAGAGCAAAACTCCCTGAAATGAATATTGTCAAATTGTCGACCATTATCAGATATAAGGATACGGGGTAGTCCGAATCGGCAGATTATAGACTTCCACACGAAATTCCGCATCTTTTGCTCGGTGATCCAGGCGACAGGTTCGGCCTCGACCCATTTGGTGAAATAGTCGATGGAGACGACCAGGAACTTTCTCTGTCCGGTGGCGAGGGGAAAGGGCCCCAGGATGTCGATCCCCCATTGGGCAAACGGCCAGGGGGCGATGATGGAGGTCAGCAGAGCTGAAGGTCGGCGCTGGATATTGGCGTTTCGCTGGCACCGATCGCACTTGCGGACGAAATCTGTTGCGTCTTTTTGGAGTGTGGGCCAGTAATATCCCTGCCGCAGGATCTTATGGGCCAAGGCCCGACCCCCCAGGTGATTTCCGCAGATCCCTTCATGGACCTCTCGGAGAGCATAGTCCGCCTCGGAGGGGCGGAGGCATCTGAGAAGGGGGGAAGTAAATGATCGTCGATAGAGCCTGTTCTCGTATAGGACATACCGGGGGGCCTGGCGCTTGATTCGGCGAGCCTTCATCTCGTCATGAGGTAGGGTTCCGTCCTGAAGGTAGCAGACGAGCCCGTCGATCCAGCTTGGCTCGGAGCCGATGCACATGGTAGGCTCGGGTTCCTCCGTGCTGGGGGTCTGAAGATACTCGAGCGCGGTTCCCTTAGGAAGCTCGCTCATGCGGGAGCTTGCCAGCTTGGATAGCTGGTCTGCCCTGAGGTTTTCCGTTCTGGGAATGTACTGAATGTTGAAAGAATTCAGGGCAGATATGAGTTCCCGCACCTTTTGGAGATACTTTTGCATGGATGGCTCTTTAGCTTCAAAATCTCCTTGGACCTGGTTCACCACCAGCTGGGAGTCGCTGAATGCCGTCAAGTCTCCCACGTTTAGTTCTTTCGCCAGTTTGAGCCCGGCGATGAGGGCCTCATACTCGGCCTCATTGTTCGAGGCCGGGAACTCGAGGCGCAGGGCTTGCTCAGCCACCACTCCGTCTGGACTAGTGAGGATAAGTCCGGCCCCGCTACCCCCCGAGGTCGAAGACCCGTCCGAGTGCAGGACCCATGGCTGCCTCGGGGCCTCCTCCGCGGGTCCAGATGGCAGGTCGGGGTCGTCCGGAAGGGTGCACTCCACGATGAAGTCGGCGAGTATCTGAGCTTTGATAGCCGGCCTGGGCTGATATTCGAGGTCGAATTCTCCGAGCTCGACCGCCCATTTGGCGATCCTCCCCGCACGATCCGACCTCTGCAATATTTGCTTCATGGGCTGGTCGGTCAATATAGCTATCGTGTGGGCTTGGAAGTAAGGCCTGAGTCTCCGAGCCGAGATGATGAGAGCGAAGATGGTCTTCTCAAGTTTAGAATATCGGGTCTCGGCATCCCTGAGAACCCGGCTGGTGTAATAGACCGGCTTTTGGAGCTTGTCCTCTTCCCGGACGAGAACTGAACTCACTGCGGCTGGGGAGACGGCCAGATATAAGTAAAGGACCTCGCCTTTCCGGGGCTTGGTGAGCAGCGGGGGAGAAGCCAGAAGGCTCCGAAGATCTTCAAAGGCCTGCTGGCATTCTTCTGTCCGCCGGAAGTCTTTCGGCCGTTTGAGGCTCTTGAAGAAGGGGAGGCAACGCTCGGCTGACCGAGAGACGAACCTTCCCAGGGCGGCTACCCGCCCCGCGAGCCGCTGCACCTCCTTAACTGTCTTTGGAGGCGACATCTCTTGCAGTGCCCGGATTTTCTCCGGGTTGGCCTCAATTCCGCGCTGGGTCACTATGAAACCCAGGAACTTGCCCGAGGTGACCCCGAACGCGCACTTCGCCGGATTGAGTTTCATTTGATATTTTCTGAGCTTGGCGAACGTCTCGTCGAGATCGGCTATGTGGTGTTCCGCCGCTCGGCTCTTCACCAACATGTCGTCCACGTAGACTTCCATGTTCCGGCCGATCTGGTCTTTAAAAATCTGGCTGACCAGCCTCTGATAGGTGGCCCCAGCGTTTTTCAGGCCAAAGGGCATCACCTTATAGCAGTAGGTGCCCTTGTCGGTGATGAAGGCCGTCTTCTCCTCGTCTTCTGGCGCCATTCGGATTTGATTGTATCCTGAAAAGGCGTCCATAAAAGTTAGCAGTTGGTGTCCCGAGGTGGAGTCGACGAGCTGGTCGATGCTCGGGAGGGAGAAACTGTCTTTTGGGCAGGCCTTGTTCAGGTCGGTGTAGTCCACACACATACGCCATTTTCCGTTGGCCTTCTTTACGAGGACTATGTTGGCGAGCCAGTCCGGGTAGGAGACCTCCCGGATGAAGCCGGCTCCGAGGAGTTTGTCCACCTCCTCGGCCGCAGCTCGTTGTCGCTCGGGGGCGGAGCCTCTTTTCTTCTGCTTTACAGGCCTGCTGGTTGGTTTCACCTGAAGTCGGTGGACCATGACCTCAGGGTCAATTCCTGGCACGTCCGCGGGCGACCAGGCGAAGACGTCGGCATTATCCCGCAGGAAGCTGACGAGGCGATCCCTCTCATGGGCGCCGAGGCCGGAGCCGACCTGCACGGTTAGCTCGGGAAAATTTTCTCGTAGTGGGATTTGAATAAGGAGCTCACCGGGCTCTACTTGCTTCTTCCAGGGGGTGTCCCTCGCATCGAGGGTTTCTATGGGGAGTGAAGGGCGCGTCGGGCGGTCTGGCGCCTCAGCTGGTTGTTTCACTGTGTGGGCCGCCATGTAGCATTGCTTGGCGACCAGTTGGTCTCCGCGGACCTCGCCTACTCCTTGGCCGGTGGGGGAACCGCATGAGTAAATGGCGAGTTGAAACCACGGCTCGAAGGGTGTTTAACCCTGGGCGCCCAAGGATGGCGTTGTAGACCGAGGGCAGACGGACCACCTAGAAGTCCATCCTCACAGTGCTCTCCCGGGGGGCGAGGCCAACTGTGACAAGGAAGCTAGCCTCACCTTCAACCGAGACCGCATCTCCGGTAAACCCGACTAGCGGGGCATTGATTCTCCGGAGATGTCCTTCTGTCAACCCCATTTTTTGGTAGGCATGGTAGTACAAAATGTTGGCTGAACTTCCATTGTCAACTAGGACACGCTTTACATCAAACCTATTTACAATCATGGAGATGACCACAGCGTCATCGTGAGGGGTCTCGACCCCTTCTAAGTCCTCGTCCGAGAACGAGATGACTTCATCAGTACGTGGGCGCTTCGGGGGTGTTCCCTGGGCGGCCGTTCCTGCCGAGGCCCGCCCGATCATGTTGATGGTGCCGGCGATGGGCCTGTTGTCGCCTGGATTTTCGGTTGGTGCGACATTCTCCGCCGGCCTTCTTTCCTCAGGTCGATTCCTCACGAACCGGTTGAGTACTCCCCGTCGGATGAGCGCTTCTATCTCGTCCCGGAGTTGGAAGCAGTCCTCCGTGTCGTGCCCACGGTCTCGGTGGAAGCGGCAATACTTCCTGGTATTTCGGGGAAATCCCGTGTCTCGCATAGGAGGCGGGGGTCGGAAGAAGTCCCGACCCTCAATTTCCATCAGGATCTCGGCCCGGGGAGCATTGACGGGTGTATAGTTCTCGTACCTCGCCTGGTACGTCCGGGGCCGTGGTGGAGACCTCGGACGAGGAGGTGTCCTCTGCTGAGGTCGCCCCTGCTGACGGGGCGGACTCCTCAGTCTGGGGAGATTTTTCTCTCTGCGGGGAGACCGGCTCCTTTGTCGGCCGCGCTCCTCGCGGCGCTTCTTCTGCTTCTTAGAGGCGGGCTCGATTGCTCCCCGCCTGGAGGCGACTGCCTCCTCGGCCTTGGCATACTTCCGGGCTCGGGCCAGCATTTCGGTGAAGTCGGCCGGGAAGCTCTTCTCGATGGAGAAGAGGAATCGGTAGGAGCGAACCCCAGTTTTCAGAGCCGACATGGCTATCGACTGGTCTAGCTCGCGGACCTCCCATGTGGCGGCGGTAAAGCGGTCCAGGTACTCTTTGAGGGACTCCCCCTCCTTCTGCTTGATGTCCAGGAGGGAGTCTGATGTCCGTCGCTGGCGCCGGCTGGCAGCAAAGTTGGTGGCGAACTGCCTGCCGAGCTGCTCAAAGGAGGACACCGTGTTCGGCTTCAGTCCAGAAAACCAAAGCCGAGCGGTCCCTCGGAGGGTCGCTGGAAAGGCTTTGCAGAGTACGGCCTCCGAGGACCCTTGTAGGGCCATGAGGGCCCGATAACTCTCCAAGTGGTCGAGGGGGTCGGTGATTCCGCTGTAGGGCTCCACCTGAGGCATTTTGAATCTCACGGGAACCGGCTCGTCCTCGATCTGGCTGGAGAAGGGGGACTTGGCAGTGAACTCAAAGTCCCCTTCCTGTCTTGCCTTCTTGCCGTGGAGTGCCGCAATCTGGCGCTCCAGATGCTCAACTTTTCGGTCGAGCTCCCCCACCCGTGGGATTGTCGTTGTGGTTTGCGCCGGCCCTTGGCGGTCCGGGGCTGACTCCGCCTCGGAAAGTTGGGGTCTCCGATCGAAACCTTCTCTCGGTAACTCCCTACGGGGAGTAGCCCGTTCTCCGTTGTTGGCTCTGGAGGAGCCATGCAGATTTTGACTGGGGAGAACCGGGCCGTTGGGGAGACACTCCGGCGGGGCCTGGGCCTGCGGGGGAAGCGCCGATGAAGCTTCCACGCGCCGTAGGCCCTGCACGGCGGCGGCCAGGGCCTGGACTTGCTGTACCAGGGCATTGAACTGTTCCAGCTGGACCTGAGGACCTGGGTCAGCTGGAGTTGGGGAATTCTGGACGGAGTGTCCAGGACTTGGCGGGGGACGCCGGGAGACGTTAGAGGCTCCCTTACTTCTCAACTTCATGACTGCTACTCGGGCCCTTCCTCTAGCGCCAACTGTTGCTGGAAATTGGACCCGGGGGCAATCTTCGGTCGAGGAGAGGGAGCGGGAGGTGGTTACTCACGGCGGGGCGGTGGTCCGTCGACGGGCGGCGTCCTCCGTCTGGGGCGATCGGCGAGAAGGAGCGGCTGGTTCCCGCGGCTGGGCGACGATCCGACAGTGGGCGGCGTCCTCCGTCTGGGTGCCTGCACACGAGCCGGTGGCCGGGTCTTCCGGCGCCGGCCCTCCGACGCTCAAGTCAGGGAGGGGGCAAATCGTGTAGAGTAGAGGTAAACAGTGCCTGTCCCCAGTATCGATTTTCCAACCCCCTTTTATAGACCGGGGGTCGGTTTACCTGCGATGTAACGGGGCGAAGCCGTAGTACGGCTCGGCATGTCGTTCAGGTCGGCGCTTGGTCAGGCGAATAATTGCACTGATGTCGGCGATGAGGGCGTTGTACAACCCGAACTAGCACGCTACCAGGCGAATTTATTGCATCAGTGTCGGAGGTATGGCCGAGATCAGAGACTTATCACAGTTGACTAGACTCTGCTGGGCTTATTTGCCATGGAGAGCTGGGAGTCCGTAGATGACAGGAGTCACGTGCATTAATTGTTGAGTGAGCCGGGGATCCACATTTATTGTGGAGTAAGCCGGAGATCCGCATTTATTGTGGAGTAAGCCGGAGATCCGCATTTATTGTGGAGTAAGCCAGAGATCCACATTTATTGTGGAGTAAGCCGGAGATCCGCATTTATTGTGGAGTGTGCCGGAGGATCACAGCGGTCATGTGCAATAAATGCCGGAGGGGCGTCATAGTACGGTCTCTGGCCGGACCTCGGAGACGTATAGCCGTAGTAGGTGGCTGACAAAAGTAGGCCTCGGACATTGGGGTTTCTCTTAGGTCGGAGGTTCCGAGTTCGGGTGCCGACTTCGGCCTTCCAGGGTCGACGATTGTGCGGCTTCTTTGGGGCATTCGTGTCATTTGGGGAAAAACCTTATTCCCCCAACATACTCCTTCTTCCCTTGCTTAGAATCTCTAGAAATCCTCTTGATCGCCACTTCTTGCTTCGTATCATCCAAGACGCCCATGTAAACCTCCCCGAAACCTCCTTCCCCAAGCTTTGCCTCCCCAACAAAATTTCTGGTTGCAATCGCGAGTGCACTATAAGAAAATTTCCTAGGGCCGCCGCCTCTCTCGAATGCATTATTAAGGGACAATTCAAGAGCTCTCTCTTCTTCTTCTTCTTCTTGTGCTTCCATCCCTCCCCGGGCCCTCTTTCGCGATACTGCGGACCACAACAAACCCAACCCACATAGCAAGATCCCGATACAGACAGCAAGCCCCACCACTAGGCTCATCTTACTCTTTTTCTTGGCTTCGGAAGAACTAAAATTGGAGGAATTGAAAGCCCAGGAACAGATCCTATGCGACTCGTAAAGGTCCCCGGTGGAAGCTGAGAAACCAATGGCTACGTTCTCAGGCAGGTATTCGCTCAAGTTCACAAGATGAAACAGGCTCCAATGCCTCCGAGGATCTGAAACATAACTGAGGAAGACGCTCAAATTATGAGTCACAGCATCGTAACTAACGGATGCAATGAATTTCACATCCTCTCTGATGCTAACATTCAAGTCCACCTGTGTTGTGGAATTGATCGACCGAATGTCGATGCCCACATGGTTGGCGCTCGTATCGTTGAACTGAGGGTTCCAAAAGCTATCAAATTCGACAGCCACCACATTATTCTCCAACGTAATGTTGCCAGAATTTGTAAATAGTCCAAGACCCGCACCGGATGAGTTCGGTGGAGCCTCAAAAGGGAAGGGTGAGAGGAAGAAGGCAAGCCCGTCACCACTTAGATATTCTCCGAAGCTGTTGATAGCGAATATGAAATTTGTTGTGAAGTTGGCAAGCGCTCCTGAATCTTTGTCCCAGAGAGGCACCCGTTCGGAATATGTGGCGCTTCCAACGCTATGGTTAAGGGGAGAGTCCCGCTGGTTCTGGGTGAGTTGGACGACGTCGTTGACGAAGGAGGCGTTGCCAGTGAAGTTTATGTTCGGCCAGTTCAGTTTATTGCCAGTAAGGTTGAAGGAGAGTGGGCTTGCAAGGGGGATCACGATGGATAACAACTGAAAGAGGAGGAGAACTAAGATGCGGAGAGAACCAGACTTGCAGAGAGCCATTTGCTTGGGAAGGGTAGGAGGCTCGCCAAGCTGGATTTCTTGAGTGGTAGAAAGACAAGGGAGCTGTAGCTTCGTCAAGAAATTGTTAGTTGGGAATTAGTCACTTGAAGGGGACACGTGTGCTTAGTGTCGATAGTTTTCGTTGCACGTCTAGTCTATTTGCAACTTGGAGGGACCCAGTCTTGTGACGATACAATTTTTCCATGCCACAACTTGGAAGGTGCCGGTCTTGCGACCATATGTACAATTTTTTTTTTAAAAAAAGTAGACTGAACAATTTGTCAATGCCTCCGCATCACGTTCAAGACTTCAAATTGTAAAATTTATTTTTAGTGAATCTTTCCTTCAGTACTCAAAAGTAAAATAATAAAATATTTTCATGTAGATTTTTATAAACATCAGCAGGTGACTAATTTGCAAGCCAAATGGACGGCATGACCTTAGTCATGAATTTTTCCAAAATTGCTAGAGCAAGCTAGCAATTGTAAAAAGAGATGACTAATTCTTTTTTTCCAAGATCAATTTGTTAACAAAATTTTATGTTCAGGAGAGTCACAAAGACCGATGTGTGAGACCCTGGATTGGCCCAGTCCACTTAACTGGCTTAGCCACCTAATTAGGGCACAGGAAAGAACAGAAGAGTCACAAGACGTACCGATGGATGAGTAGGACTAAGGACTTCTTAATTACCAGGAAAATAAAGAGGATGCCTGTAGGTGGCCCTTCCACGGATAACAACTTTAACCTCATTTGGGTGGCTTAGAGCAGAAGACTTGGTCCAAAAGTGCTACGACCAAGACTTGGGCAATTACCTCAGCTCAGGGATATCTAAGACTTGGTCCAGAAGTGTTCAGGCCGGCATCAATTTAATTACCAAGTCTGGTCACCAGATGGCTACACCGTCAAGTCTATGAATTGGATTATTGGACCCGAGCATGCAAGTTTTCCCGGGTAACACGTAACGGAATGCGACGGCTGGACGGCACGACTTGCTTGACGGTGCATCTGGGTGCAGTCGCACAGCACCAACTAAAGCTTTCTTCTTTTTCTTCTTCTTTCTTTCTTCTTCTTCTTCTTTTTTTTTTTTTTTTTTTTTTTTTTTCTGAAAACGGATATTTCATACAATACGTGTACGAATACATCCAAGAAAGTCAAAATACAACAACTCACGGAGAGCCTGCGGAAGCTCCCCCTCTCCTCCCCACAGAGCGTACCCTGAGTGGTGGGCCGCATAAGTTGCCACCCAGTCGGCTGCCCCATTAGCTTCCCTAAATACATGCTTAACCAAAAAAGCCCTCCCATCTCCCATCATCATCCGGATATCACGGATCAAGGGGTGATCTGTACCATCAGCCGTCTCCCCCCTCTGGATCCATCTGATGACCGTAGCCGAGTCACCCTCCAACACGATCGAGCTAGCCTGCAGGATCATCCACGCATGGCGCACACCCGCCCAGGCAGCTCGAAGCTCTGCCTCCGGAACTGATATGTCAAACAACTGGCAGCCACCTGCTGCCACTACCCTGGAGTGCGGGTCTCGTATAACAAAGCCTGCACCGCCCCGCGTGCCACCATCCAACACCGACCCATCAAAATTAACCTTGAGGAAGCTTGGGGGTGGGGGCTCCCAAGTGAAAAACACCATCTGATGAGCTGCCGAAGCAGAAGGGGGGCCCCAGGTGCCCTGAGCTGTCAAAGGCCTATCTGAAGAGTGGGTGGGCATGATCTCTGAAGCCTGTACACGAGCATGCTCCGCAGTAAATCGTGGTGACACCCTGCGGTCACCGAGGGTCCGAGCGTTCCTTGCCAGCCAAATCTGATACGCTGTGCAACTCGCTCTAATGGCCTCCTGACTCGTCCTCGTGCTGGCTAGCCACTGCCGCATCGTGTGAAGAAACTGTAGTCGCTCACTCCGAGCCTCCTGCGGGACCCCGGCCCACTGCCATGTAAGCCTCGCCCATATGCACTGGAAGAGCACATGGTCCACTGACTCCACGGCCCCCGCATGTCCCACACTCCGCGGGGATCCCCCATCCACGCCTGCTCAGTGCTGCTCTCGTCGGCAGGCGGTCCCAGAAAACTTTCCATAAAAAGAGAGCTACCCGGGGGTGGAGGCCGTACCTCCAGATCCAATCACCATCCGGCCCCCTATCCTGCTCTGGCTGAATGACACGGGTGAGGTCTCCCAACCTGACCCTGGCCCGGCTCGAGGTGCCCCATACCCTGACATCCGATCCTGCACATCCTGGTAACGGGATGGACCGAATCCTCGCTGCTAGATGTACTCCAAATAGCTGTCGAAGTCTAGCATCATCCCACTCCGCTCCTCCTGCCGCCAGAAGGTCGCAAACCCGTAGTCCCTCTGCTGCCTCTATGCTAACCATGGTTGGCCACCTCCCTAATGGGAGGGTGTCCACCCACGGCTCACTGGTCACATCAATGCTCCTGCCATCACCTATCAGCCATCTGGTGTTAGCTGATGCAGTCCGCAGATACCTCCCAATCTCGCGCCACATGAAAGAGACTCGGCGACCTCGCCCTACTCCCTCTAGGCCCCCACAGCCATATCTAGCTGCCATCAGCTGACTCCATAGGCTGTGTGGCTCAAGCAAGAATCGAACCGCATGCCGGGCAATGAGCGCCTCGCGCCTCCCCATCAACGACTGCACCCCTAGGCCACCCTCACTGGTAGGACGGCAAACCTGCTCCCAAGCCACCAGATGCACGCCATGGCCCCCACCATGTGATCCCCACAAGAAACTCCGCAGAAGACGCTCGATCCTCAACAGAGTCATCTTTGGTATCACAGTGTGAGCCATGAGGTACAGTGGTATGGAGCCCAATACTGATCTAATCAAAGTCAGTCTCCCCATCATGGATAGGGAGGATGCTGTCCATCCCTCAAGCCTGCTCTGGACTCGCTGTACTAGGCTCGAGCACTCTGCTACTCGTGGCCGCCTACCACTGATGGGAACTCCCAGGTAGGTCAGCGTCCCCTCCTGCTCTGGTATCTGCAATATCCCTAGGATCTCCTGTCGGACTCTGATATCCGTGCTGGGACTGAACGTGATAGCTGACTTCGTGAAATTCACTCTCTGGCCAGACTCCATGCAGTACTCCATCACCACCCTGCGAAGAACCCGTGCCTCCGTCACTCGTGCCCTGGTCAAAAGAAGGCAATCATCAGCGAAAAATAAATGTGAGAGAGGTCGGGCCCCCGGTGCTGGAATATACGCCTCCAGCTCCCGGTCGGCGCAAACTCTCTGTAGGGTTCGTGATAAGATATCAGCACAAATAATAAACAAATATGGGGATAAAGGACATCCCTGCCGCAATCCCAAGGTGGACTCGAAGAATAGTGTGGGTGTGCCGTTGATCAAGATAGAAAACTTTGGTCCCCGGATGCACCCCATGATCTATCCAATCCATCGCCTGTGGAAACCGTATGCCACCAGTGCTCGCTTGAGAAAGCTCCACTTGATTCTGTCGTAAGCCCTCTCCATATCCAGCTTGATGGCCATCAAGCTGCGCCTTTTCGGTGCTCTTTGGAGATCCCACATCATTTCCTGAGCCAATAAAATATTATGTGAAATGTTCCTACCAGCGACAAAAGCCCCCTGCTCATGGCTGATAATACCAGGTAAAAGGGGCTTCATTCTGCCCACCATAATTTTTGCCACAACCTTATACAAGGTTGTGCACAAGCTAATAGGCCTGAAGTGACTGGGCTCAACCGCATCCTGGCGCTTTGGTATAAGCGTGATGAATGTGGCCTTCCAGTCCTCGGGCATCGTAGCCTGAACGAAAAAATACTGGATAGCCTCCACCACACCTCGGTGGATAATGCCCCAGTACTTCCGAAAGAAAAAAGGAGGAAAACCATCAGGCCCCGGAGCCTTGTCAGCAGCCAGCGCCCAAACTGCCTCCTGTACCTCTCGTGCTAATACCGGTCGAATCAAAGAAGCCCTCTCAGCATCGCCAATACTCCTGTCCACCCTCAGAGGGCGGTCACCGTAACTAGCCTCGTTGTCCTCCGTCCATCTGGCTCGAAAAAAGTCAAAGAGGGTCTGCCGAACCGTCTGCTCGCCCTCTACCCGATGGCCCGTCTCATCTCGCAGGGAGTGAATCAAACTCCGCTGCCGCCGAATCATCGTCGACCGATGGAAGAACCTAGTGTTGCGATCACCCTCTCTCACCCATTGCACACGGGATTTCTGTCGCCGGAAGATCTCGTGCTGCCGTAGCAACGAGTGATGAGTCGCTAGCAACCCCCGAAGGTCAGACATATCGTCCTCCATGAGCGCCCCTCCTAGGTCTTCCTTCCTCTGTAACTCAGCAATCGAAGACTCAACCCCTTCCAAACGCCGGAAGATGTTACCCACGACCTCACGATTCCATCGGCGTAAACGCCTTTTAGTCAATTCCAACCGGCGCGAGACCGCCTGCATGGCGTCGCCACGTACTGGGGTGCGCCGCGCATCGCGGACTACATCCCACGACTGGGGGTATGATAGCCAAACCTTCTCAAAACGGAAGGGGCTATGATGGGCGCGAACCGACGATGTGGATAGAAGCAAGGGGCAATGGTCAGAGGCAATCCGAGGAAGGTGACTGACCTGACAGGTAGGAAAACGAAGAATCCACTCTGGGGATGCAAAGGCCCTATCTAGGCGCTCCCAGACCCTGGCACTGCCTGACTGATTATTGCACCAAGTAAACTTAGATCCTGAAAAACCAAGGTCTACCAGGCCATTCTGCAAGACAAAGTCCCGAAACTCCCTCCTGTCCAATCTGTCAGTGTAGGCAGCACCACCCCGCTTCTCGTTCTCACCCTAAATGCAATTAAAGTCACCGACCACAACCGTCGGGATGCCCTGGGTGATGAGGTTAGTGATCTCCTGCCAGAGGACTCTCCGAGCCCTGTGATCCGTACTCGCATACACACCACAGAGTACCCACGAAGAAACTCCTGGTTTCGATACTACCATAACTACCTGCTGGGAGCAATTGTGGAAAACATCTATCGTCGCCACCCCTCGCCTCCACAAGACCAAAATGCCTCCTGATAACCCCCGGGAGTCAACTGCATAGGTAGCCCACTCCCTATCCAAGCGACGCCTGACACGACTAAGCCCCTCACCAGATAATCGAGTTTCGCATAGGAAACAGATCTCCGGGCAATGGAGCTGTACTAATCTCTTAAAGGAAGACATGAAGGACGGCTTGGCCGCCTCCCTACAATTCCAAGCCAGGATCATCATGGATCACAGTCCACATAGTCAGCCTCCGACCCCTCCTCACCTAGGGTCGTGGGGCCGGCCACTGGCTCAGGCCCCCGACTACCCCGCTCCTCCTCCCCCCGTGTATAGGGGGTGCAGCGCTCATGACTGCTGCCCGGACACGCTGCACAACAGTGGATAGGGCTGTGTCCCCTCCCGGTACTGAAGGCTCAACCTCCATGTAAGGATCCGGTCGGTCCCACCCTATGCCCTGTACTGGCGGGCCATCCTCAGCCCTCACAACCGAGTCGGCCCGGCCCAACAGCTCCCAGACCCGCTCTCCCGTTTGCATTGGCTCCCACTCTTCGAGCCGGTGGGCCTCCGTGCCAAACTCATAGTACCTCGTATGAACATCTCTAAAGAAGTCAAGATTGTTGTACAAGATCCGTTGCTTGCTAGGGTTCGGTGACTGAAGCTTTTTTGGAGTTACTGATATTTCTGGACTATTAATCCGTCCTCATGTTAGTTTAGTATTTTTCATTCTTTTAGCCTTGGCATGGATCAAATTACAGATCCCGTTATTGTTTCTAAGAGTTAGTAGGGAGCAAGTACTAAATTTCATAAAAAACAGTTGACGTTGCAAACCTCGGTGGACTACACACTACAGAAAAAATAAGTTTTACCGACGCTTTTTTGCCGACGCTTTTCAGAAGCGTCGGCAATTTTTGGTCCAGCGTCAAACTTTGCCGACGCTTGTAAAAAGCGTCGGCAAAAGACGACGCTAATAAGCGTCGGTGTAGTCCCCTGCCTAAGACGACGCTAACAAGCGTCGTCGGAAGGCAACATTTCCCATTCCTAAATCCCAACAAATCGTCTCTCTCTTTCCGTTTTCCCGGCCACCGCCCTCCACCCTCAACCCATTCCAGAGATCGAAGAGAAAACGGAACCCCCTCCCCATTCCTCGTCCATTCCGCCTTTCTGGCTCCCATCGCCGCCTCCCCAATGGACGTCCGCCGGAGATTCCCCCAGAGCGCAGCGGCCGCCAACCCGGAGGATACTTCCTACGTTCGCGGCCGGATCCAGGCGTCGGATGCCCTCCCGCTCCCTATCCGGCACACGAATCTCCTCTTCTCCGCCCTCTTCGCGGCCTCGCTCGTCTTCCTGATGCGGCGGTGGCGCGAGAAGATCCGATCGTCGATGCCGCTCCACGTCGTCGGCTTCACCGAGCTCCTCGCCATCGTCGGCCTCGTCGCCTCTCTCATCTACCTCATCTCCTTCTTCGGTATCACCTTCGTCCAGTCCATCGTCTCCTCACACGACGAGGACGACTTCCTCCTCACCCCCGCCCCCACCGCTGCCTCTCCAGCCGCCGCCCCAACCCCCGCCGCCGCCCCCGCCGCCGCCCCCTGCCCCCTCCTCTGCGATGGCTCCCCTGCCCCCGGGAAAATGCCGGCCGTCACCGAGACAAATTTCCATCCATATCTCTAATCTGATCGATTGTGGTAATTATGACCAAAAGCCAATCAGCATTCAAGCATGCAAACCAAGCGTATTCAGCTTCATCCAGATGTGCATCTAGGTAGGTACCTGCCTTCCTTCTCTAGCAATCCCCAGGCATTTCTCACAAACAAGTCAAGACTCCAGCAATCATCGCCGCCGATGCAGACAAGAACACAAAATTAAAAGTTATTGCGAGTTATGGTATTATTAACTGAACGAACCCTTCCATCTGTCCAAGCAAGATGAATCAGTAGAAGGGTTTACAATGCACGGACGAGAAATTTCAGTTGCAGACATGATGGATAAAGTCTGAGTTTCCAGCCAAATTCAGATGATCCAGCTGAAACCGAGAGTATGTACCGCACCCTCTCACCACACATCTGGTCGGAGCTCACCAGTTGCCGGAGTGGTAGACACTCTCGCCAACCTTCCACCCAGGCACATCCTTCATAATTCTGGCCTCCTCTTCCAGATATTTCTTCCATTCTTTCACAAATCTACAAGCAAATCAAAGGACACCCAACAGGAGATTCATAAAAAGGGTCAGAAACCTACATATTATTAAAGAGCTGGTTTAAAGTAAGATGCAGTCCTCACCTTAAACTTATACTAGAACATGTCCTGTCTCTGTGTGCTTGAGAGCCAGCTCTTCTTCTTCTTTTTTCAATGTTCCAAATATGAAATTTATGATCCTTAAACTTTTTGACGCCACTATGATTTTTTCTCTTTATTGGGTGACTGCTTGAACAGTATCAATTAGTTTGCTTTTGTTTGTATAATCTGATGTATGTTGTGTGTAATGTGCCAAAACCCATGTTTGATCATATGTATATTCATGATCAATTTGTTCTCTGATTTAATTGTACTAAGAACCAGCCCTTTTCTTTTCTATTAATTGCAGGTCTACAAACGTAGCAATTTAATTTGCATGCAGCTTTATGAAAAAGATCTCTTGACCGATACATCATTTCTCCATATATAGGGGTTTGCAGTTTTGCATTCTTATCCATTTTGTATAGGGAATCATTTTTCTCAAGATGACACTTTGCAGTGTTCTTTTTCTATATTAAAATATTGCTTTTACCGTACTTTGCCATTTGATTCTTCTCTCCTGATGGCATTTCTAACTGCATCATTGACAGGTTACAGGAGGCTGATTTCAACTCAAAGCAACTTGCTGTTGTTGCTGTAAGGACATCACCTAATCTACTTCAAATTGTATTTCAGTTTCAACATTGTTGGATTTAGATTTGTGATCACTTCTTTTTAGACATTGAGAACTCTGGCAGTGTACCGATCTTCTTATGCTACTAATGACCGATACTTTTATGGACTGAAGCTCATTTGTTATTAGTTTATACTTCAAATTCTTTATACAATATTGTCTCCTATAGATCCTTTAGACTTGAACCCAGTCTCTCAAAAAACTTATGCGCATCTTTTTTTGGGACAGCATGTTAGTGGCTAAGAATTTTGTGAGTTGTAATGCTTTGAGTTTTGATGTTGAGTCGTATACTGCTGTAACGCATGTTCTTGTTTTTTGTAGTTTAAGTCATGGATTTGATGGTCATTGTTGCCTTTTATTTTCATGCCTTTTCTTTTTCTAAAGCTGTATCCATATCTTCAATAGTTGATTCTGTGAGTTCAGCTGATGATCTTATGATATATTAGTTGTTGTAATCTCACTCATTTAATTGATTATGTCATGCTAGGTAATGGAAGTGCTGATGACATTGCAAGGATCTCAGCTGGAGACAGACGACCCAATAACAAGTTACATGTTACAGGTATGTTTGAGATTGTTTAGCTTGAAATAGTATATGGTAGCCCATATGTCACAATGTCACATCATTTAATTCCTTGTTTTGTCTTGTAGGCATGGGCCAGACTATGCAAGTGCTTAGGACAGGATTTTCTTCCATACATGAATTTTGTAATGCCTCCATTGCTTCAGTCTGCCCAGCTGAAACCAGATGTAACCATTACCTCCGCAGACTCAGATGAGGATATGGATGAGTCAGACGATGATAGGTTTGTCTTTAATGCTGCAGCTCCTGTTTGAGTAGTTTGCAATTTTTTGTGACTTTTGGAGTAGGTTAATGTTTAATGACAATACTCGCCCGAGCAAGGAGCGGAGCAGAGCAGAGCTTAAGAAGACTCCGGTCTGTGGACAAGACTCGCCCGAGCAAGGAGCAGAGCTTGGTTGACTGGGCTCGCCCCAAGCTTAATGACAATATTGGAGAGATGATGATGCCGACCCTTGATACATATTGTAGATTGTGTACGTAGGAATTTGACTTGTATGTTTTTAGAATGTTTTTGAAGTACAATGTATTCAAATATGATAATATGAATGTAATCAAAGTTCTTGTTTGTGACGTGTATTTTGTTATATATGGGATTTAGTGTATTTGTTTTGTTAGAATTTAATGTGTACAGGGTATTATGATAATCGAAGTTTTCCGACGCTTAAAAGCGTCGGCTAAGGGAAAATAGTTAACGACGCTTAAAAGCGTCGGCATAGGCCACATTCGCCGACGCTTTAAAGCGTCGGCATAGACCGCCGACGCTTTCTTCACGCGTCGGCCTAAACCGGCTCCACTCCCACCTGCCCGACGTGGGAGCCACGCTTTGGGTAGCGTGGGTGAGAAACTCGCCGACGCTTAAAAGCGTCGGCATAGACCAAATATAGCGCCGGGAGATATCAATTATTTTGTAGTGACAATTACAAATGTACGCACGTTCCTTTATGTTTTGGTGTGCCCCTCTTGTATTGATGGCTTACCTTTTAATTATGTGCCATACCCTGGGTCCATTATTTGGATCGGCCAATTGATACGGCCGCGCACTCTCTAAAATAAAACCAGAGAATATATAAAGTCTGGTAATTTATTATAATCTCAATATTCATAAATAATAATAATTCTAATTTATCAAAAGTAACAAAATTTATACAATTATAGTATTCAATCATCCAACTAGTATAAATGATACTCTATCTATTCATTCTTTCATCCATGACCCCAACTGTAATCAAGTACTAAGCATCTTGCAATTTTAAAAAAGAAAAAAAAAATGTAGTGTAAGCATTACAACTTGGTAAGAATCTCCACACATTTAAACGATATTAGAGTGAAAATATAAATTATAGAACCTCTTTTTAAACATCCAGCATAGCTCAATTAAATCGACAAATATCCCCAAAAATATACATCAAACATCAATCTTATTAAAAGATATATATATTACAAATACCAATAAGTAAAACCTTTTATTCAGCATTAATTTTATTTGTCTTATCATGTGTTTCTCATTATCTAATTTTCAAGTTCTATAACAATTTATTTTTCAGCTTTGGACTAACCACAATCATGCCCCAGTCCATAACTCATAAATAAAGTTTCTAAGCATAAGCCCACGAAGGCTATGCCACATATAAGTCTTGAGAATCTACTGTATAGAAGCCCCATGAGGTAGGAAAAAAGCACCTGATGTACTGAAAACTCCTGCCCGAAAAAAGCATCTCAAATACGACACACAATTTTGGATTATGCAGATGGGCAGTGCAGGAGAGTTTCTCGGGCTGGCATCCAAAGCTCCACCAGAGGGCTCTGATGCCCTAGAATTGGCCGTTGACAACGAAGATGGGACTGCTTGCCGAGGTGGTTCCCCGCCAACCACGACCTCCTGGCCGGATGCATCGCCACCTCCCGAAGCTCCTGTACTCTTTTAGCCGGTCGCCCGAGTCGGGTTGGAGGGGTGGAGGTGTGGACTCTTTCTAATGGGGATCGCGATGCCCCATCGCTGGTGGGGATTCCGAGCCTATGGGAGGGGAGCCGGGCCGAGGATTTGAGAGCTCAGACTCCACCAGCCACCAGCTGAGAACTTCTTCGCTTGGTGGGCTCCTAGCTCGTTTGATTGGGCCTGAGCTAGATCCTGCCTCCACCATATCCGCGTCGACATGCTACCCTTCGACTTGGCCCAACAGGCCCTCTCCTTGGGCCTGACCTACATCACTCTGCAGCTCGGAGCTTGACCCAGGGTCGATTTTCGGTTGACTCGCCTCTTCGGCGATTTGCACTGAGTCACCCATAATAACCGTTTTCTCTAGTGATCCTCGACGGGCCACCTTGGTCGGCTTTTGCCAGCCGTCCAAGTCCAGCTATGATCCGAACGAGCTTGGCCTGTTCCGTGGGGAACTCGGATCTGACTGGGAGGAACCTAACTAAGATGCCGACTAAGGGGTGAACTCAGTCATCTTCCTCGGACGCACCCCGGTCTTGGAAACCCTAGGCTGCTAGATCGTGGATGTGGCTAGCCAAGGGCCAAATACTAGGCGTTGTTCCGCATTGACCAGCTCCTCCTGTTCCTAAATCGAGGCCTTCTGAATAGCCTCCACCACCGTTGGGGTCGGGACCCCCATCATTGACACCCTCTTTGCCAGTGCTAGCACGAGAAGAGGAAACCGGTGCTTGTCGTCTTTGTGGCCTATTCTGCCACATTGATAGTAGAAATCCAGCAAGTTCTCATACACAAATGCTTGCCAGAATGTTCGCGATCTCCCTCTGTTGAGAAACCCTAACTTAGGGGGATCTAGGGCATATATCTCTAGCTTAAACCCTAGTGAATCCAGGCTTCCTTTGCTAGTCCATGAAGCCGTCCAGGGTCAATGGCCGACTAGGCGCCGTCGCTATGTCAATGTTGACTCCTTCCAATACTCCATGGGGAGATAAAGGAGGCGGAGCCAAACCACTACCTTTTTTACCACATCTGTGGCCAAAATGGAATCCGACACCCATTGCTCCATTGCCAATAAGTGGCTTGCCACCAACCAGGGGCAACTGACCTAGGCCAAGTTCTAATCCTCTTCACTCTTGAACTGGAATGCATGATGTTCCTCTACCATTGAGAAGGATTCAACATCATAGTCTAGCTTCTCCTTGATTTTCAGTTCCTAAGCAACCCACTTTGCCGGAACGCATTAGCCAAGGTTGTTGACGATGTCACCATTGACTCCCACGCTTGCATGGATGCTTCCACTCTCTCTGCCGGCAGCTCGAGAACCTCTAAAAGTATCGTTGGAGACTCTCGAGCTCCTCCTCTAAAATCTTGTGACTAGTCCACATTGGCTGCCCTTTTTTTTTTGGGGGGGGGCATGGAACCACCATTGATCATGCAGGGGCGGCCCAATACATCTGGGGGCCCAAGGCGAATTCAGTAAATGGGGCCTCTTTTTTTTAAATAATAATTTTTTTAATAAATATAAAATACTTAAAAAAATGTTATGGAAATAAATTGCTGTCAAGTACACTATTTCAACAAAGATGCATGAATCTAATAAAGGTCGACAAAAAGCCTTTTCAGTTTAATATAATTCTTGAATGAAAATATTAAAAAAAATACTTAAAAAAAAAAGGGTTATGGAACTGTTCTTGGCAATACTGTTTACCATGTGAAGCGAGAGCAGAATAGGAAAAAGGCCATCCCATGGCGCTTCACGGTCAAAAAATTTGTCCAAGAGAAAGTAGGGTCATTATGAGAAATTCACTCCATCTAATTAATAAAAGTCCCATCCCACCATCTTCCCTTCAAGTGAGTACCCAAGCAGCCCCTGCAACATCACGGCACAGCAGCCATTCAACCCCCCCTCCCTCCTTCTCTTTCTCTACCCTCCTTTTCTTTTGCTAAAGACCGTCTCCCCCTTCAAGTGAGCACCGAAGCTGCAACTGCAACATCACGGCACAGCAGCCATTCAACCCCCTCCCTCCTTTTCTCTCTCTACCACCCAAGAGGGGAGAAGAAACCGAGAGGAGAAAATTAAAAGAATCTCCACCCTCCAAGAAGTCCATCTCCAATCCCCCTATCTTTCTTCCTGATGGCCCAGCTGGATCAGGAGTAATGTGAGGGAAGGAAAACCAAGACCAAAACCAAAAAAGAGAAGGGATGAAAGATAAGAGTGGCTTCAGGTGTGTATGAAGCCAACCAAATCCCTCCTCTCTCTCTCTCTCTCTCTCTCTCTCTCCACCCAAAACAAAACTACTGTCCCCAACTTCCCCGATTGCCCTCTGCAGGCCAGGAAACCCTCCACCTCCCTTCCATCAAGGGGGAAGACTCGTAGCTAGCTTCTGCTCCCGGAGGCCTTTCATTGGCCCGGGGCCTTAGGCGACCGCCTCAGTCGCCTAGGGCTCGGGCCGGCCCTGTGATCATGAGAGGTTGGACTCCACTCTTGGGAAGGGGCCGATCCTTGCTACTGTACGAGCCAAGAAACTGCAAATTCAAAAAGCATGTTCGTTACATTTAATAAGTTATTATTACTTTTGAGTTGCTCTCCCGTTGAATTTTCCTAATTCTCCTTGGTCTACTTTAAGCTTCATTAATTGGGCAAGTGTTGCATCGTGCTATCTAATTTTGCAATCCCATCAATGATTTTTTTATTTAGAGGTGCAAAATGATGCTAATGCAAGGAAGTTTGTCATGTTTCTGAGTATGCAATGCTCCAGATTTAGGTCATACTTGCCTGGTATATCTCGTCAACAAGACTTCCTCTTAATCTAGGCACAGAGATTACGGAAAACTGTATAATTGTCAAATTAATAAATATCTACCCCCGTGTACGTGCACTACTCCTTCGCCTGATGGTTCATGTACCAACCTCCCTCCACAGTTGCTAAGAAGTGTTTGGCTGGAGTACAGCTGAGCATTGAAAATTAGTAGGCAACCATAAGGTCGAGTTGCATATCTTTGGGCATCAACTCTAATTTATTTAGCTTACGTAGAGTCTCATCAGCAGATGGTACTGTAATACAAGTACGAACACCTCCTACAGCGGATAACTGAACAAAGAACACACCATGAGCCCATTTATTTTCCTCGGATAACCTTTACGAAGAGTTGCAATGACTTGATTGGCCTTTATTATCTCCGGCATCTATTTCTATTGTTCAAACCATCAAAATAGGACTATTTTTCTAACAATCCAGAATCTCATCCAAAATAATTAGTCGAAAGGTATTATTTGAGTTTCTTAATCCTGTATAAGTATCCAAGATCTACTCAGCAAATAACTGATATGGAACTAAATACACGCCCACACGGTCCTCACATACTTTCTCCGTTTAAGTCTTAACATTCTTGTCAGGCTAAGGGTTCAAATTCATTCAGATTTAATCACAAATACTATGATCGGCCCGTAGTCAGCTCCAATGAATCGGTGCTGCAGTGTCCTCTAGTTCACATAGGTTATGAGTTGGGTTCGCTCTGATACCATTGTAACAATCTAGGACCTCACCTAAAATAGTTAGCTATAAGGTATTTTTTGGATTCTTGAAGCTGTATAAGTACTCAAAATTTATCCAACGAATAACTAATGTGAGACTAAACACACGCCTGTACGGATCCTAACAATTTTACTATAGATTCTGTGTAAATTTATAAAATATATATTTGTTTGAGAGAAATTGGAGGAAGTGAGTCACTTCCCCCAACTTTATTAATAGAATGAATATTTACAGAGGCAGAAGCGATCGCAAAGTGGGTACAGTAATAGTTTCAGTCTATTTGTAATATGGGTTTGGATCATCTCATTCTAGCACTACGTTGGCAAATTTGACATGAGAGGAACACAATAAGCTTCTTGAGAAACAAATCTTCAACCAACTCATTTCTGCATAAAATCCTTCATACCATTAAAATCTGAGGCAACCTCTGCTCACAGAACTATTCAGAAATTCCTAAAATAGATAACAGAGTAAAGAATTCATCGCAGACAAGTTATTTTCTTTCTAATGTTATCCTCTTCAAGACTTCAAGGCAGTCTCTGCTGCGTTTCTAATGATGATGGTAGATCGACTACGCGAACAAACAATAAAACCTTTTTGGGGAAAAATGGATTAAAGCTTATAAGGTAATGTAGTATCTATGAGTTTTAGGAGGTGAACAAGGAATAGTTTCTGAAACATGGGATGGGAAGCCTGACGATGCATGAAGAAGAATTGTTCAGAAATATCAAGTTTAAGCTTTCATGTATCTACTTGTTATTACAAATTCTCAGAAGTATGCCCAGGAGTTGATGATCTAGTGAAAAATACATGGATTCAGGTGACGATACGGATGAAGATCAACCAATTCTTGGGTCATTTATTTGAGATTTAGTACATATATTTTTGTGAGCTCAAGGAAAAAATTTCTCGACATGAGGGGCTTCAAACCTAGATTTTATATCCAGAGATGACTTGCCAGTATGTGTCATATGATTTGTTATTGAGATGTAGGGAATACAAAATTAATCAAGGTATATATAAAAAACACTGCATTAATTTTTACCATTCAATCATGTGCTTGGTTAAAGGAGACACAAGTACAATATTTCTTTTGCCTTTGCTTCTCTTTAGCAATAGTTTTAGTGATTACATAGTTGTTGGCCACACATGCTTGAACACATGTAACATATGCAGACATATATGTTTCCTGTGAAAACAAATGTCAGCATAGTGATTATATATACTTCTCAGCATTATACAGAGGAGAAAAATAATGGACTTACATTGAGATGTCAACGATCGTCCATAGCATAGTTTAACATATCTTTTGCATGAAGCACCGCCAACAGTGCTAATTAAAGATGAATAGGCATCTTGAGCAGTAAATTGGGTAAAAAGCATCACAAAGTTTGGAAAATTGATAGTAAAGAACACATGATAGCACTAAGAAGCAATTTCCTCACCATGTTACATGATAAACATAATATATCAAACCTCCTAGAAAAAAAAAGCTCAATCTTTAAAACTTGTTTCAATTTCTTACTCAAAATAACTTCTGCGAATGTTTGAGTTGGAGCTTGAAGAGTAGCTACTAACTGAAGGTCCGCCGGATGATGATGATGCGGAGATGAAGTTAGAAATATCCATTGGAGGAAAATACATTGCTACAGGCATCTTGGGTGGCAGATCGGGCAGTGGAGCATCAAATTTGAGAACGTTAATTGCTTGTCTTATTGTCGGTCTCAGGTTGTAATCTGGATGGGCACACCACAACCCTACAATCATGAAGCGTTCCATTTGTTTCTCATCGAATTCCATCTTTAACCTTTTATCCACTGCCGTAAAACACATGTTTTTTCCATAAAGCTCCCAAACCCACTCAACCAAATTCACCTTGTCTTGCTTCTCTTTTAAATCAATTGGTTTTCTACCACATGCAATTTCTAGCACAACAACTCCAAAGCTGTATACATCTGATTCTTTGCTAGCTTTTCCTGTAAAATAGTATGATGCATTTCGATTAGCAAAAATGAATTTATATTTATCACTGATAATTTCAAGTTAATTAAACAATGCAGACCCAACTAAACAAGTCAACTATGGTCTATACTGGATATTGACATGTTTGTGTTCATATCGAGCTTGGCTGGCTTGGGTTTATTCTTGGGTACAATCGTTGATGGAGT
This sequence comes from Phoenix dactylifera, assembly GCF_009389715.1. NCBI lineage: Eukaryota > Viridiplantae > Streptophyta > Magnoliopsida > Arecales > Arecaceae > Phoenix > Phoenix dactylifera. The sequence continues at coordinate 36,651,498 of NC_052392.1, read as the reverse complement.
AAGCCTCCAGGGTGGCTTTTGTATAGGCTGGACCAATTTACTATTGGGTTAGACAAGCTTGACCGAAGAAACTTGGTTAACCTAATTTTTCCAGGCATATATTTGTGGGTAGGAATTTACCTGTGGCCAAAAGGACATCAGTCACAAAACAAAACTTCATCTGAATTTAACTTCCTATAAGGCACATCCGCACATAGAGAGGTTTTAGTTTCCTTCAAATACCAAGGGAGAAAAGATTAGTCGCAAAATTCTATGCAAATCAGACTAGATTCTTTGTGAGCCAAAATCAAGCCTGGCTATTGATAAAATTAGGATAGCAGTGATTGGTCTTTCACCCTATCTTTTTGCAGAGCTGATGATTACACATGGTAGGCCTAGACTGCAGGGTTGCCATGGGCTCAAAGAGCATTTTCCTTGGTCTAGGCCAACCAACAGTCAGCAATTCAGCTCTACCTAGCATAAATAAGATCTATTTCTATAGTTTCCATCAGAAATGCATTCATTCAGATCAGAGCCTTCAATTGCAGCTAGAATTATAATATTACTTACCTGTCGTAGCATATTCAGGTGCGATGTATCCCCTCGTCCCAGCCATAATCGTTGTTTGCATGTTACTGTCATGATCTACAAGCCTTGCGAGCCCAAAGTCACCGAGTTTAGCATTGAACCCTGCATCCAACATCACGTTGCTCGGCTTGACATCTCTATGGACCACGCACTGCTCCCACTCTTCATGAAGATAGAGCAGTGCCGAGGCCAACCCGGATGCGATCTCGTACCTCTCTGGCCATGTAAGCAATCGCTCGTCGCTGTCTAGATGGCGATCGAGGCTTTTGTTCGACATGTACTCATAGACAAGCAACAAATCCCCTTTTTGATGGCAGTAGCCGATGAGTTGTACAAGATTGCGATGCCGCAGCCGGCTTATAATCGTGACTTCCGATATATACTCCTTCTTCCCTTGCTTAGAATCTCTAGAAATCCTCTTGATTGCCACTTCTTGCTTCGTATCATCCAACACTCCCATGTAAACCTCCCCGAAACCTCCTTCCCCAAGCTTTGCCTCCCGAACAAAATTTCTGGTTGCAATCGCGAGTGCAGTATAAGAAAATTTCCTAGGGCCGCCACCTCTCTCGAATGCATTATTGAGGGACAATTCAAGAGCCATCTCTTCTTCTTCTTCTTCTTCTTGTTCTTGTGCTTCCATCCCTCCCCTGGCCCTCTTACGCCATACTGCGGACCACAACAAACCCAACCCACATAGCAAGATCGCAATACCGACAGCAAGCCCCACCACTAGGCTCATCTTACTCTTCTTCTTGGCTTCGAAAGTTTCATTAGTTGGACTAGGTCCAGGGCTGGGAGCAAGATCCTGAGGACCCAAATTGGAGGAATTGAAATCCCAGGAATAGATGCTATGCGACTCGTAACGGGTCCCGGTGGAAGCTGACAAACCAATGGCTACGTTCTCCGGCAGGTATTCCCTCAAGTCCACAACATAAAACAGGCTCCAATTCCTCTGAGGATCTGAAGCATTACTGAGGAAGACGCTCAAATTTTGAGTCACAGCATCGTAACTAACGGATGCAATGAATTTCACATTCTCTCTGATGCTAGCATTCAAGTCCACTTGTTTTTTGGAAACGATCGACCAAATGTCGATGCCCACATGGTTGGCGCTCGTATCGTTGAACAGATGGTTCCTGAAGCTATCAAATTCGATAGCCACCACATCATTCTCCGCTACATTATTGCCAGGATTTATAAATAGTCCAAGACCCCCACCGGATGAGTTCGCTGGAGTCACAAAAGGGAAGGGTGAGAGGAAGAAGGCAAGCCCATCGGCACTTACAATTTGTCCGAAGCCGTTGATAGAGAATCTGAAATTTGTTGTGAAGTTGGCAAGCGTTCTTGAAGCTTTGTCCCAGAGATGCACCGGTTGGAAATATGTGGCGCTTCCAACGCTAGATTGAAGGGAAGCCCCCGCCTGGTTCTTGGTCAGTTCGACGTTGCTGCCGTTGAAGTAGGCATCGCCAGTGAAGTTTATGTTCGGTTTGTCCAGTTTATTGCCAGTGAAGTTGAAGGAGAGTGGGCTTGCAAGGGGGATCACGATGGATAACAACTGAAAGAGGAGGAGAACTAAGATGTGGAGAGAACCAGACTTGCAGAGAGCCATTTGCTTGGGAAGGATAGGAGGCTCGCCAAGCTAGATTTCTTGAGTGGTAGAAAGACACGGGAGCTGTAGCTTCGTCAAGAAATTGTTAGTTGGGAATTAGCCACTTGAAGGGGACAGGTCTGCTTAGTGTCAGATAGTTTTCCTTGCACGTCTTGTCTAATTGCAACTTGGAGGGAGCCAGTCTTGCGACGATACAATTTTTCCATGCCACAACTTGGAAGGTGCCAGTCTTGCAAGCATATGCGCATTTGTGGCCCCAAAAATGGTCAAACATGGCGGGCCAATCGCAAGAGGGCACAAATAGGATCTACCAAGCTTGCCAACTTGTCAAAATAGAATATAGAATGCTGCTTTCCGGCACCGCTCATTAACCAGCTCAATAATTTTTTTTTAATCAAAGATTTAATATTTAATGTTGGGTCGGGCTTTATTATCTCCACAAACACATCCAAAAATTTTAAACAAGTCTAATACATAGAAAGCTTACCCAACTACTTATATATTTAATTAGATTCGTCTAAAATAAGCAATGCTTAAAGAACATAATAATCTCCTAGGAAGATATATAAGCATTAAATAATGTAACACATATTGTCGAAGAGAGCAATGGGAAAGTCGTATAAGTTATTTATTTATTGAAAAAAAAAGACTGAACAATGCCCAAGCATCACGTTCAAGACTTGAAAAAGCACATTTGGACTTTCTTTGGATTTGTAAAATTTACTTTTAGTGAATCCTCCCTTCGCTACTCAAAAGAAAAATAATAAAACATTTTCATATAGATTTTTATAAACAACAGCAGATGACTAAGTTGCAGGCCAAATGGATGGCATGACCTTACACATGAATTTTTCCAAAATTGCTAGCACACAACACCTGTACATTAGAGAGCCGGCAATTGTAAATAGAGATCACTAATTCTTTTTTCCAAGATCAATTTGTTAACAAAATTTTATATTTAAGAACAGAAGAGTCACAAGACCGATGTGTGAGACCCTGGACTGGCCCAGTCCACTTGACTGGCTTAGCCACCTAACTAGGGCCTTATGTGCATCACACATGAGGGCACTGGGAAGCACAGAAGAGTCACAAGACCAATGGATGAATAGGACTAAGGACTTCTGACCAGAAAAATAAAAAGGATGACTAGTTTATTCACGAAGCATCAAGAAACTTGCTAGTTTTCATCATCCATACATTATGAATTGCAGAGAGCCATGCTTGTTTGATGGGCTATTTGGTGATTTATTTTATGAATGGCATAGGATTTAGTGATGTACATCGTGGAGCTTTTCTAAAAGAAAGATAATTATGCAACAAATGGCTTGCTTGCTGGGGCAAAAGATTTGTTTCTATAGCGATGCATTGAGATGAGCATTCGATAAATGGAACTGATAATAGAAATGAGCAGTTGTGATTATCCAAATGCAAAGCTATCATGAATAATTAAAAAGAGAAAAAAAAAAAAGGAAGATGCCCGAACCAAGTGGCCGGCCGCCCTCTTACGAGCGACAAGGCAATGCCCTGCGGTTTCTTGGTGGCTTCTCAAATGGTCTCTTCATACGATTCTAAAGCAGTCTTACAGATTCAATTGGTCTCTTTATATGCTGCTTTTTCTTTGATGGTCGATGAGCTTCCACGTAGCCAAGCAAATTAATTAGAAAAAAAAAAGAAGGCACGGAACATTCACAGAAAAACAGATCAGAAAAGACACGCATGAAAGCATTTGATCCTATCTACCTATGAAATTTTTATTTTGTTTCTTTCTGTCCACTGATGCAAACTACAACTACCAGGGACGTAATCGACATGCCCAAATGAAGTTATAATGTTAATTACAAATACATCATATCCATCATTACTTTATTTTTTCCAGTTTGCCTTTTTCTTCTTCTTCTTCTTGACATCGGGCTTCGACATGCAGTTAATGGATTCATACAATGAAATCTTTCTTTTGCTCTTTCTGTCCAGTTATGCAAAGGGGTTTGTGAAATGCTCTTGAATTCAGACCTAGAAATCTGGTAATTGAGCCTTCTTTTTTAGTGACCACCTCTTTAGAAATTGAAAAATAAAAAATCCTGCAATATTTTAAGAATAATTCACTGGATTCTTCAGTGTTTGCTCAAGTTTGATAATATTTCATATCAATAAAATGATTGGTTTTGATGCTTTTTAGTGTTGTTCTGATTCAACCAAGAGAATTCTGGTAATTTGGAAAATGAAACAAATAGTGGTGTTTACCATGGATTCTAAGATTTCTTATATTTGAGAAAGCTTGTAGAACATCAAAAATAGACCTAGCTAGGAATGATTGGCAAATGAGGTATGATTAAGTGCCCCAAATAGATGGGCAATGCTGCATGGAAATGAATTAACTGGAAAGAACAATTGGACGTATGACCCAGAATCGATTGGTAGAGAGGGATATACAAAAGAATCATCTCCATAAGTTAACGACCCTGATACATGGGTACCATTAAAATATGGTCTTTTGTATCAGTATTCTCAGATATCTTGCTTGATATTTTATACCCTTCAAGATAAAAAGAGCTGATATTCACATATACACGAGGCATTGTTACAAATAAATTGGCATCTCAGCCAAGATAAAGGCCCTATCAATTTTGTGTAAGTATAATATTGTATAGTATCAATTTGATTACAAGGCCAAGCTTGGATGGGCCTAAGCTGGGGTTCTACTTCTAAATCCTAACTTTTCCTACCATGAAAGTGGCGCCATTTGGCCACTGACTCAGCCTTTAAGAGGAGCTTCAGTTATAAGCTAATAATGTAATTCCCATTATAAAAAAAAAACTCAAGTATTAGCCCCAGATACAAACTCAAATGACTCAAACTCCTAACTCTCTTAGAAAGTGAAAAATTCTAAGCACCACAAGTTCCCTATAGTACCAAAATGAAACAGTAAGCAAAATTCTCAATCCTCTCTCTCTATCTATCTATTTCTCTTATTATGTATATAACATGAGACTTCGTAGAAGGATCTTTCTTAGGGAATCCTTGCACTGAATATTACAAGTCTCAACTCCTACTTATGCATCACAGCATTCCTAATAGTTAATCACTTTCCGTTGCAATATTGATGGAAAGAGCTAAGCAACTTTTTCCATATGACAAGTTGATCTATGGATTTTAGAGATGAATTAGTTCATGCTACAATTGTTGATTGTATTGAAAGAAATGTTTACTGTTTAATACTTGTCATGCTTAAATATAAAATTACATATCTCGTTCTTTGGTTCAAATTATCTATACCCAAGAGGATCTTTTACTTGTCTAATCAAGCAAAATAGAACCTTTTCATTCCAACCATATACTATGTAACCTAAAGTATATCTCTTAAATTCTAATTTGATAGTTAAACTTTGCTAAGTTCTATCTGTAATACAAATACTCTTTATTATATTAAAAAAATTAATATTGGTACTAAAAGAAGGGGATTGCTAGGTGCTTCTTTATATATTTTTTAAAATTAAAACGTGGGGACTCATCCCATCCACTAGTTAATAATGGATATAGATGGAAACTTACCTCAATCGGTTTCCAAGGTTGCCATGAGAGAAAGCAGGACCACTCATTTTATGAAGAATGGTAAGCAAAAGTTCCTGCTAAAGTTATAAGAAGCATCCTGGATGAAGGGTTCTAGGATGCTATAATGTGCAACGGAAGAAAGCTAGAAATTTTAAAAATTTCTTGATAAAGTTCCTTAACATAAAACCCTTATAAGCCAAGATCACCTTAATGGAAGCAATCAAATAATATGATTTTATCAAAAATAGAAGAATACCTCTAACGCTAATCCAATGTGCAAAATTTCCACTAGGTGCCCAAGTGTTCACCCTCCAACATTGATCCACACGAAAACTTGATTTAAGTCTTAAGCTCCAAAGACTTGATCCTTAATGCAGAATTCTTCTAAAGAACTCTAATGGCTTGCTTTCCTTTCTTTCTATTTTTCTTTAACCTTCTAAAATCACTTCTAATCCTTTTGTCCTAAAAAAGACCACATTGTCTTGGCTTAGAACACACTAGAAGCAATGCTAGAAAGAAAGAAACTAATGTAAAAAAGAAAGAAGAGAGGAGTGGGGTGGAGTTGGAATGATGAAACCCATGGAGTGCTAGTCTATTTATATTAGAGATGCATCCCATCCACACATCCTCTCATGAAAGGGCATCATCTAAAGGGCCATATCAAATAAGAGGAGGTGCAGATCAAGTGAGGAGGTGTATCAAATGATATGTCATTTCATGTGGTGCCATATTTTGACCAAGTCAACATCATATGCTAATCACATGTCCATCACGCCTCACCTCTTGATCTTTCATGATGATGATCCAAGGGCTCTAATGCAAGGTGCCATTCACTTGACCTAGTATGTCTTCATCCAATGGTGGGATTAAGATCCAATGGTCAATTATGGTAGCCATCCTCTAACCCAATCCAATTGGGTTAAACCAACTCTCCATTATGTCTTCATCCAACGGTAGATAAGATCTAACGGTCTAGATTGAATGATTTATTAAATCTAATCCAATTAGACTCAAACCAAGCCAATTAGGTGCCAACTCTTGGCTAACCCATATTAGAACATGATCTAATCAAATTAGATCAATTAAGAATCGGATTCGAATCCAATTCGAATCAAGAGCTAAGGGTTTGCAACACCTGCTAGGATGTCTATCTTGCAAACATGATCTAATCCAATTAGACCCTTAATAAATTTTCTTGTGTATGACCCATTGGGTTCCATACTTAGCCAGCAATAGGTGTGAGTGCGAGTTGACCCAACTTGATTAGAACTCTTCTAATCGATTTAAGTCCAAACTGCGCGAACCCGAACTTAACAATTAGAATCCTTTCTAATTGGTGATCGAATTAAACTCTTTAATTCGATCAAACCTATAAGACAAGATTGACGTCTAGCAATGTGTCATGTCTACCCAGAAAATATGGAATTTGATAGAAATACCAAAAATACCCTTCAGTGGCAAGTTACCGTGCAATTCAATCCTTTAATCAAACTGCATCCCGAATATGTATATGAGTATGAATATATGTCAAACTCAATTTCATATTCATATATTTCTCAATCTTCTAATGATAATTCGAATAATGAAACATTAGAAACTCTTTCTAATTTTCATTGTGCTTTGATCAAAGGCTTCCTGAATTATCATATGATTAGAATAAATAGGATGTGATCTTCTCTTACTAGAAGTGATTAATTTCTTGTTGACCTACTCATAACCTTCGTACACATTCCACCATATCCAGAAGACCTCGTACATAACTTATTGTCATGAATGAGTGAAAACTAAAATGGATTTATGTGTACAAGATACAATGGTGATCTCAGGTCAAATGATCAGTTGCACAACTCCCACTAAGAGAATCATCTTTTGACATGTAAGTAAGACTTCATAAGATTTCTCTTTGTAGGTTAATTTAGTGAACTTATTTCTCTAATGAGCACCCACATCTTTGTATTAGTGTCTCCACACAAGTGATTGTGAGATCAATCACCCTCTGCATTGAGCATACATAAGATGTGTCAGTCTTTCCGGTAAACATTGATCTCCGACTCAATGTACCAATGACTGGAAATATTTAAGATTAGGATTTTAGGATTTTAGGTCTCACTAGTATGATCTCATCATAGCCTCAAAATCATTGCCTTAATTTAAGAGGTTCATCACAAATATAATCAACAGCATATGATGAAACACAATGCCTTTATTTATATTAAATGTCATGTACATGATTTGGAAAATCAAAAGAAAATCCTTCACAATACATATTGCGATTGGCTTGTAGGGCATCTACTCTTTCACTGGAAACAAGAAAGATCCGATCTTTCGTCATAACAAATTGGCCCGCAGGGGTCGAATCCTTTTTGGCCCCAGCTATTGAGGAATCCCTCTTCCAGCGGCTGTAAAGCGATGAATAGTCGCTTGCAATCCACAAAACCCCTCAGGTATTGGTAAAAGCTCCAAGGAATTCAGCTAACTCGGTTGCAGTTTGCATTCCAACGTACAGACCTTGAGAGGTTTTGATTAGCGTCAGAAGATGCAGTGGCTCCCCAGTGACTAGAATCAATGGGCTGTGAAACTTAGCAGCAAGAGCAAAGGCTAGATGGATTTTGACCACAGGAGAAAGGAAGCATATTTCATCTTTTGTCAAAATGACATGGATAAAGAAAGAACCTTTTTTGGAATCACAAAGAAATATAGGGAGCATGGCTATCAAAAAGATGGTCAACAACATCTTTTGGCCTTTGGAATAGATAACGAAAAACATGAGACCTTTGACAATCTACGGCAATGGAATCCCCAAAACCCTCCGAAAACGAGAGAGAAGAACTCTAAAATCATTAATTTCTTGGAAATCCTCTACGCACTTTGAAACAGGAATCCAACACAACCAAAAAGATCAGATCTTTATCGAACTAAGACCATGAAAATCCCAAAATCCTCCAAAAATGGGAGGAAAACACCGAATCGGAGAGAGAGAACCCAGCCATCCATGTAAACATCAAAAAATGCTGGAAGAAGAAGAAGCAGAAATGAATCGAAACGCGCCCCTAAACAACGGATTGCATCAAGATGACCTCTTGGATTCCAAAGGAGACCGCTAGGGCTCAAATTCCTTCCCCATTTCAAACGACGGAAGGAAGAAGAGAAGAACGTTAACCGGTCCGTTTAGGAGCCAGGGCGAACTCGCCGTTACTTGACGGTGAGTTCTTTTTTTATTTAATTAAATTAATATAGGTGTCAGACTGTCAGTCCATATCTTCTTTTTCTTCAATATATAGGAGTAAAAAAAAAAAAAAAAAAAAGCTTGTCAAAGAGACTCTCCTACTTATCATTCACACCTGCGCCAGCCTGCTACTGTGTCTGTCCCTAGCCTGGCTCACTCGGTTCGAGCCACAGGCTAAACTCAAGGCTATTTGAGTCAAGCTTGGACAAGCATGAAAAAATATAATATTATATATATATTATATCAGGGATCATTAGTGGTGTTGTGGTTCAAATCTGGCCCAGGATGACCATGTCGGAGGAGTTGGGGGAGCCGCCAGGGTGTGGAAGGGAAGGACGGAAACTGCATCCTGAATGGTGGTGTACCTGCACAAAGCCTCACCAGTGTTTCCTGTAAGGGCCCTCCGACGCTTAAGTTAGTGTGGAACTCAGTTGGTCTAGCCAAAAATCTCTTAGGTGTTACCTGACGGGACTATTTATAGTCCCTGTAGAGAGGCCCAAGTGGCGGAAGTATTGCCCGTCCTCATCATGAAAGGGAATGGCTCTAAGTCGGATGGCGCACAACTAGAGCTTGCTGGTGACATGTGTTGACGTCCGTTTTTGGGAACAATAAGGTGTTGACAGTCGTAGCAAGGTATAGTCGGAGTAGCACGACGCTATCCTTAGCTGTCGTGGGCCAACAAGCATAGCATGGCATGGGGGCGTCGCTGCGTACGACCACGTAGGAGGACGTAGGCGCACATGTGGGTGCGGCCGTTGGTAGGGCCGAGCTCGCTGAGAGGTCGCATCATACATTTGGTGAGGACGACCTAACGGGTGTTGAGGCTAACCTAGCATCCCAGGCTCCAAGGTATGCTCGGTGGAGCTTCTCGAGCTCAAAGATCGGGGCGTATCATTGGAGAGGGCGCCCCGAGCTTGGTCAGGGCGAGTCGGTGAATACAGGAGACGCTCCGAACTTGGTCAGGCGAGTCGGCGAATACAGGAGATGCCTTGAACTTAGTCGGGCGAGTCGGCGAATACAGGAGACGCCCCGAACTTGGTCAGACGAATATCCGAGGTTGAAGAAGCTTTCGAAGGAATCCGAGGTCGGACTGGTTCTGGCCTGGATCGAAGCTCCGTCTGGCTTGCGTTGGCGTCTTTTGGGCCGAAATTGGGTAGCCCTTTTGTTGTGGGCAGGATGATATTTCACCCCCCATCATTTGCCCCCCGACTTCCGAGGTCGAGTCGCTCTTTGGCTTGGACAAAGAAAGTAGTTGGATTGTTGGTCATCCTGCGCTGTGGCCCAGCGGTTGTGAAGACGCGCATGCCGAGCAGGGGATACTTGGTGCATTTTATAGCTGAGGGCTTTGAGTCAGGCTTTCGGAGCCGAGCTTAGGTGGCTTGAGCTGCCACATCACTTTGAGCAAAATCCGCTGTGGGAGTTTCTTAGTGTTTCATGTGCGCATTCCTTTTCAAGGGGTTGCTAGATGGAATGGGAAGGGGGCGACTATTAATGCCTTGTCCTCTGAAGCGCCCTGCTTGATGGAACATGAGAGGCCGGCTATTAATGCTCCATTCTCCGAAGCATCTCGTCCGATGGAATGCAAGAGGCCAACTATTAATGTTCCGATCTTTGGAGCACCCTTCATAATGATCGGCATTTAGTGCCGCAATGCAGAAAGATTTGCTAAGGCCGTTTTAGGGCCTGCCATGTGGCGGAACTCAGCTCGTTCTCCTCCCGAAGAGGTCGTAATCTTTTCGGGGGCATTCCTACTTTCATCCATGGGTGGAAAGATAAGTTTTTTTTTGTTTCCTCCGAGCGATCGTGGAGGTTTAATCCAACCTGAAGCTTTCCGCTGGTCTCGGCGAATAACAGGCTTACACAGTTGTCGCAGTCTGAGTAGGAAATTTTAGACAGTTTGCTCGGACTAGAAGGAACTCTACTGCTCTTCGACCTACTCGGCGAGGAGGCATTAGTAAATCTTGGCCTGAGTCCAACTCGTTCCGAGGGTAAGAGTAGCTTAGTTGCTCTTTTTCCTTCCCATGCCAGATTCTAATAAGATCTTCTGTCATCAGATATCGCATGGATGATCTTCAGCGTTGAGACACTGATGGCCAAGTACAGAAAGAGGAGGGCCGCCCCGGAAGGGGTTCAGTCTGAAAGAAGGCCAGAGTCGCTTTCGGCCTTGGAATTGAGCGGGGAGAGCCCGCCCTGATTGAGGCCGCCGCTCCTGCTCGGGCCGGATCCGATCAGGTCCTTGCAGTAGAGGCCGAGGTGCCCCCATTGGCGGCAGGAAGGGACCTTTCTAACCAAGTGGCGGTCGTGCCCGTTGGCCAAGTTAAGGAGGTCAGAGAGGTCGCCCAGTTGCTTCGATTTCTCCATCAACGACTTGAGGTACTTGAAACTTCGATTTTATATGTAGAGATGACTAGCCACTATGTGTTATATCATTTGTTATTGAGATGTAGGGAATACAAATCAAGGTATATATAAAAAGCACTGCATTAATTCTTACCATTCAAGCTTGCGCTTGGTTAATGGAGACACAAGTACAATTTTTCGTTTGCCTTTGTAACCCTTTAACAATAGTTTTTATTAAAATTAAAGAATTAGAGAAGAGATTTGTATTTCTGCCAGTTTGTTATAATGTATAGGAGCAGCCTTTATATAGACTAGGAGGCTGACGAAGTTTGGTAAAGCCGACTAAGTTTGGCATAATCAATCACAAATCGATCAATATAAAGTTTAGTAAGGCCGACTAATTTTGGCACAATTAATCATAAGTCAATCATGATCCTAATCAATCATATGATTTTAACATCCCCCCTCAAACTCAAGGTAGTAAAGTAGACACCAACCTGAGTTTGGAAATAAGAGATTGCAAGATGCCAGGAAGATGAGCTTTGGTAAAGACGTTCGCAACAAAGATAGATCTAAGAGAGAAGACAACTGAAGCTTAACGATGCTCGTAGAGAAAAACACCATAGAAAAAGAGTAAAAGACCTCAAACTGAATGATAAAGAAGTCAGGGAAGGAAATAAAACTGAAGATTGAGGACTCGGATGGTGCCATGCAGATGTACACCTCCATGATCCAGAGAGAGACCGTGCCTGCTAAGTTTATCCGCCAAGTTTCTGACGGTACAATTTGTCGCGCTGCTGCTAGTGTTTGGAGCGAGATCGTGCCTGCCAAGTTTATCCGCCAAGCTTCTGACAGTACGGTTTGACGCGCTGTTGCTAGAGTTTGGAGCAGCACCGCACCTGCCAAGTTTACTCACCAAGTTTATGACGGTACGGTTTGATGCACTGCTTTATGCTCAATGATGCTGTGGAAGAGGAGGTCACTGACACGGAAGAACAGAAGCACGTGCTCAGGGAGCTTAACTCTCTCAACAGAAGCACTAGAAGCGGGTGCTCAAGAAGCTTAACTCCCTTAACAAGAGCACGGGAAACGGGTGCACAGGAAACTTAACTCTTTCAATAGGAGCACTGAAAATGGGTGCTCTGGGAACTTAACTCCCTTAATAGGAGCACTAGAGATGGGTGCTCAAGGAGCTTAACTCCCTCAACAAGAGCACTTAAAGTGGGTGCTCAGGGAGCTTAACTCTCTCAATAGGAGCATTGAAAACGAGTGCTCAGGGAGTTTAACTTCCTCAATAGAAGCACAAGAAATAGGTACTCAGGGAGCTTACTCCCTCATCTCCGGTGGAACAGGCATCGTGTGCAGCGTAAAACAAGGTCAAAAAAAAAAAAAATTGCAGCAGGTCCCACTGATAGAAAGGACCCACAAACTAGCAATCACCACGAGGAATTTCCTCGTGATCACGTCCTCATCATGTCTTGACCACCAGTAGGGCTGTTAACGAGCCGAGCCGAGCCCGAGCCTGGGAGAGCTCGGCTCGGCTCGTTTCACAAAGCTCGGGCTCGAGCTCGGGCTCGGTAACGAGCTCTATATTGGGCTCAAGCTCGGGCTTGCTTGGCAAAGCAAAGGCTCGGGCTTGAGCTCGTAAAGCTCATTTCAATTACGAGCTCCAGAACGAGCCCGAGCTCGGGCTCGTAATCGGGCTCGAGCTCGGGTTCGGGCTCGATAACAAGCTATTTTTTTTCTATGTGGTCAGATTTTTATGAATTATGGTGCTGAAATAAGATTTTTCAGTGGGAGACGAGAGCTCGTTTGGGCTCGTGAGCTGTTCGGGCTCGAGCTTGCGCTCGTTTGACTAACGAGCCGAGCCCAATATGAGGCTCATTAACAGCCCTGGTCCACCAGCACATGCACGCCCTGTGAGGGAGGGAAAGGGCTCGCCCGCTTCGGCACTTCTGAGGCCATGGGGCCCAGAGAAAGAGAGCTGAGTGGGTAGCGTTGGTGGGTCCGGTGCTGAGGCCCAGCTGCTTCATGTGGGTCGCATAGGCCATGGCCCGATTGCTGTGCTCCTTCATGCGGAGGGATGGAGGCACGGCCGAGGAGGAAGTCGGTGGAGACGTAGGTGGAGGAGTCCCTCATGTCGACCTCGAACTTGATGGTGCGGACGGGCTTGATGATGGAGGCGACCACGAACGGCGGTGCGACGTGGAATCAAGGCCGCGGACGGCGGACGCGAGGATAGCAGGAAGAAAAAGAGTTCCGAGGCGTCGACAGTGGTGCGTGGCAGAGATCCTTCTCCCCCTTGCCTTGGAAGCCGCCGGATACTAGAGAACACCGGGAAGAACAAAGGAACCCACGGGAAGAAGAGGTCTCTCTTTTTCTTTCTTCTCTAGTTTCGGCTTGGGAAGAAAACCGCCAGAGAACCCCCACGTGATGGAGCGCCCACGGGGAAGAGAATTCTCTTTGGGCTTGGGGGAGAAGAATAGCACCTAAAAAACCCCCCTGAGCCCCTATGTGAAGCAACACTCACGTGAAAAGAGAGAGAACGCTATAGCCACCCCCCTTCCACGTAAAGTACAGCACCCCCATAACAGCCCAATTTTTTTTTTAATGTTTTTGATTGAAAGCCAAACAGAAAATAATGAGAAAATAACAAAAAATAATTAAAAAGAAAAAGAGGAAAGAAAGAAGACTTTGATTTTATCAGGATCTCAATGAGAAGAAGGGGGCTTTGAAAGCCGCCGAGGTCGGAGCCCCGACTACCCTTCAAATGAGGCAGAAGAAATAGAGGATCTACGAGCAATGACGACCACAAAACAAGCGAAAGAGAGGACGACAACAGGTTGTGTGATCGGTGGCTCTGATACCATGTTGAAATTGAAGAATTAGAGAAGAGAATTATATTTCTGCTCGTCTGTTATAATGTACAGGAGCAGCCCTTATATAGACTAGGAGGCTGATGAAGTTTGGTAAGGCCGATTAAGTTTGACACAATCAATCACAAATTAATCAAGGTGAAGTTTAGTAAGGCCGACTAAGTTTGGCACAATCAGTCACAAATCAACCATGATCCTAATCAATCATATGATTTTAACAATTTTAGTGAACATATAGTTGTTGGCCACACATGCTTGAACACATGTAACATATGCAGACATATTTGTTTCCTATGAAAACAAATGTGAGCATAATGATATATATAATACTTACCATTATGCAGAGGAAAAAATATTGGACTTACATTGACATGCCCACAATCATCAATAGCATGGTTTGACATATCTTTTGCACGAAGCACCGCCAATAGTGTTAAAGATGACTCGCCACAATGCTATAGGCATCTTGAGCAGTAAATTGGGTAAAAAAGCATCACAAAGTTTGGAAAATTGATAGTACAGAACACATGATAGCATTAAGAAGCAATATCCTCACCATGTTCCATGATAAACATATAAGACTAATTTGCAAGTCCAATGGATAACATATCAAACCTCCTAGAACAAAAAAAGGTTCAATCTCTAAAACCTGCTTCAATTTCTTGTTCAAAATAACTCCTGGCCATGTTTGAGTTGGAGCTTGAAGAGTAGCTACTAACTGGAGGTCCACCGGATGATGATGATGTGGAGATAAGATTAGAAATATCCATTGGAGGAAAATACATTGCTACAGGCATCTTGGGTGGCAGATCAGGTAGTGGACCATCAAATTTGAGAACGTTAATTGCTTGTCTTATTGATGGTCTCATGTTGTAATCTGGATGGGCGCACCACAACCCTACAATCATGAAGCGCTCCATTTGTTTCTCTTCGAATTCCATCTTTAACCTTTTATCCACTGCCGTTAAATACATGTTTTTGCCATAAAGCTCCCAAGCCCACTCTACCAAATTCACCTTGTCTTGCTTCTCTTTTAAATCAATTGGTTTTCTACCACATGCAAGCTCTAGTACAACAACTCCAAAGCTGTATACATCTGATTCTTTGTTAGCTTTTCCTGTAAAATAGTATGATACATTTCGATTAGCAAAAAATAATTTATATTTATCATCATTAATTTTAAGTTAATTAAAATAATGCAGACTCGGCTAAACAGGTCAACTATGATCCTAACTTTATATTGTCGTGAAGCGTTTTCATATTGAGCCTGGCTAGCTTGGGTACAACAGTTGATGGAGTAAGCCTCCAGGGTGGATATTTAGTTTGAGCAATTAATAGCCTTCTGTATAGGCTGGACCAATTCACTATTGGGTTAAACAAGCTTGATCGAAGAAACTTCGTTAACCTAGTTTTTCCAGGCATAAATTTATGGGTAGGAATATATTTATGCCTAATGAACATCAGTCACAACACATAAGTTCGGCTGAATTTTAACTTCCTAACATGCAAGTAGAGGTGTTTTACTTTTTCTTCAAATACAATAGGGCTAGAAGATTGATGGTAAAATTTTCCGCAAATTAGACAATTATTTTTTTGGGAGCTAAAATTGAGCCTGGCTATTGATAAAATTGGGATACCAGTGATTGCTCCATTTTATAGTAGAGTTGATAAGGGACCTTACACATGATAGGCCTAGACCATAGAGCTGCCATGGGCTCCAAGAGCCATTTTCATTGGTCTAGGCCTAGCATGATCAGCAATTCAGCTCTGCCTAGCATAAATAAAATTTAGGATTTTTTTGCATACATATCCTTCTAAATATTATAATTTGCATGAATATCTTTTTATAATTAATTTTTGTATGTATACCTTTATAAAATACTTGTTTCTCTTGTATACCTTTCACTTTTTTTTTTTCTTGCATATGTGCCCACACCATCTAACACTATCACAAAATTAGTGGTTTAAAATTAAAAATGACTAAGATATTCCTAATAGGTAGATATGCAAAAAAAATATTTATAAGGGTATATATGTAAATAATACTTTGTGAGGGTATTCATAAAATTTTACATATTTAGGAGGGTTTAAATGCAAAAAATTCTAATATTATTTTGTTCTATTTCAATCTATTTTAACATATGAATTTGTCTAGTGCCTACTTATCAATGTTTTCCATAAAAATATTTTATTTCATCGAAACATAGCTTATAATGTTTATTGTTATAGATATATATATGAGAGTAAGTATTAGAATATAGAAAAGGATTATAATTTTTTAAAGGCATACGATAGATTGCAGTGATCAAACTTCTTTGCTTCTACTATGCTCATAAGTGGAAAAATAATACCAATCATCCTCAAGCAAAATCATTGAAGGACTTCGAACCCTTCAGACTTATTAACAACCTCCATGGCCATATGGTAGGAGGCCACCCCTTATGTTGTGTACCTTAAGCCGTTTTCTTTGCAGCTTCAATTTTTTAGAAGAAAAAAAAGATGTAGTGTACGGGGCCTATCTTATCATAGTAATTTTAAATCAGCCACAAGTCTACACAAGAAAAATTTTCCAACTCTAAAACATTGCAAATCTTATACACTAAAAGATAAATGTTGCAAATCTATCACAAAAGTTTTTATTAAATAATTCATAAAGCCAAACGCAAGACCTTGTCATCTTCATGTAAAAAAGAATATAATGAAGGTCTATCTATGGTGGAGAAGGGAGTCATGAAAATAGTTTTAATTTCGGACAGAGAAGTGAAAGAGAGGGTCGAGCGAGATCGAAAAATTTCTTAAAGAATGTAGAGATATTAGTTTTTAGTGAGACATGTTAACCTGTTTTTCGCTTCAAAAATAAAAAGATATTCTCATAATTTTAATTAATTTTTAATTTAAATCAATATGATTTTGGCTAATCACGTCAGTTGAATTGCTATGTCAAAGGTATTCATACAAATATAGTATTTTGTGAGGGTATGCATGCAAATATCAATTTAGAGGGCATTAATTTTTTTTTGTATACACTCTTCTAAATATATGAAATTATATGAATACCGTTCGAAATTGCTATTTGCACATATACCCCTATAAACATTTCCTTTTACAAGTTTACCCACTAAGGGTATTTTCGTCATTTCAATTTTAAACTACTAACGATGTTAGATGGCATGGATAAATACTCACAAAGAAAAAAGAAAAAGAAAGGTATACAAGGTATACATAGAAACAAGTGTTTGATGATGATATACATATAAATATCAATTTAAGAAGGGTATTCACACAAATTCTAATATTTAGGAGTTATGTGCCCAAAAAGCTCTAAAATCTATTTCTATAGTTTCCATCCAAAAAGCAATCATCCAGAGAGCCCTCAAAGAGCAGCTAGAATTATAGTATTACCTACCTGTGGTAGCATATTCAGGTGCGATGTATCCCCTCGTCCCAGCCATAACCGTTGTTTGCATATTACTATCATGATCCACAAGCCTTGCTAGCCCAAAATCACCGAGTTTAGCATTGAACCCCGAATCCAACATCACGTTGCTCGGCTTGACATCTCTATGGACTACACACTGCTCCCACTCTTCGTGAAGATAGAGAAGTGCCGAGGCCAAGCCGAATGCGATCTGGTACCTCTCTGGCCATGTTAGCAATCTCTCCTCGTTGTATAGATGGCGATCGAGGCTTTTGTTCGACATGTACTCGTAGACAAGCAACAAATCGCCTCTTTGATGGCAATAGCCAATGAGCTGCACAAGATTGCGATGCCGCAGCCGGCTTATAATCGTGACTTCCGATTTATACTCCTTTGTCCCTTGCTTAGAATCTCTGGAAATCCTCTTGATTGCCACTTCTTGCTTCGTATCATCCAACACTCCCATGTAAACCTCCCCGAAACCCCCTTTCCCAAGCTTTGCCTCCTTAACAAAATTTCTGGTTGCAATCGCGAGTGCACTATAAGAAAATTTCCTAGGGCCGCCACCTCTCTCGAATGCATTATTGATGGACAATTCAAGAGCCTTCTCTTCTTCTTCTTCTTCTTCTTCTTCTTCTTCTTCTTCTTCTTCTTCTTCTTGTGCTTCTTGTGCTTCCATCCCTCCACCATCCCTCTTATGCCATACTACGGAACACACCAAACCCAACCCACATAGCAAGATCCCAATGCCACAAGCAAGCCCCACCACTAGGCTCATCTTACTCTTCTTCTTGGCTTCGAAAGTTTCATTAGTTGGACTAAGTCCAGGGCTGGGAGCAAGATCTTGAGAACCCAAATTGGAGGAATTGAAATCCCAGGAGTAGATGCTATGCGACTCGTAAAGTTCCCCGGTGGAAGCTGAGAAGCCAATGGCTACGTTCTCAGGCAGGTGGTCCCTCAAGTCCACTGCATAAAACAAGCTCCAATTCCTCCGAGGATCTGAAGCATTACTGAGGAAGACGCTCAAATTTTGAGCAGCAGCATCGTAACTAACGGATGCAATGAATTGTGCATTCTCTCTGAGGCTAGCCTTCAAGTCCACTTGTTTTTGGGAAAAGATCGACCAAATGTCGATGCCCACATGGTTGGCGCTTGTATCGTTGACATCAGTGTTCATGTAACTATCAAATTCGACAGCCACGATCTTGTTCTCGTCTGTTTTGTTGCCATTATTTTTATATAGTCCAAGATTTTTACCGGCTGTTGCCGATGGGTCCTGGACAAAAGGGAAGGGTGAGAGGAAGAAGGCAAGCCCATCGGCACTTAGCTGATTTCCGAAGCCGTTGATAGAGAATCTGAAATTTGTTGTGAAGTTGGCAAGCGTTCCTGAAGCTTTGTCCCAGAGAGCCACCGGTTCGGAATATGTGGCGCTTCCAACGCTATTGTCAGGAGAATTGCCAATCTGGTTCTTGGTCAGTTCGACGATGCTGCTGTGATAGTAGGCGTCGCCAGAGAAGTTTATGTTCGGTTTGTCCAGTTTATTGCCAGTAAGGTTGAAGGAGAGTGGGCTTGCAAGAGAGATCACGATGGACAACTGAAAAAGGAGGAGAACTAAGATGTGGAGAGGACCAGACTTGCAGAGACCCATTTGCTTGGAAGGATCTTGAGAAGGTCCATGGAAGCTATAAGAGATCCATGGAAGCTATAAGAACGACTTAAGGATGGCATATGGCACAATGGGACTTTCTTGGAATAATGTCTTTGAGCCTTTTAGAGAGCATACTCGGAGTGAGGGGGGGAGAGAGAGGCGGGGAGAGGCAGAGGCGGGGGCAGAGGGAGACACAGAATTGGACACAGGAAAAGAGAGGGATGGGGTGGTGTCGCGAAGAGAATGAGAGGTTGAAGATTTCTAGTGATCTTAAGTTGTTAAATCTATAATCCATTGGCCATAATTTTCACCGTCAAATAAAATTGTTGTTGTTAGTTTTAAAATCTTATGGCTAAGGCCGCCCATTGATTCTAACTATCAATTGATTCTTATCAATAAAAAATTAGTAAGTAATATTTATTTGTTTATGATTTGAGCTACATTAACCTAGACTTGAATGAAGCAAATCTAGTCTTTGTTCAATTTGTTTATATTGAGCTAAATAAATTTAATTCATGTTTAACTTATTCATGTACTAATATCTAGCTTAATTTCAAGCCAAACATGAGCTCCTCGTAAATAGTTTGTTCGTTTGAAAAAGCCACTAGGCCCTTCCTACTCTTCTTCTTGGCTTCAAAAGTTTCATTAGTTGGACTGGGAGCAGGACCTTGAGAACCTAAATTGGAGGAATTGAAATCCCAGGAGTAGATGCTATGCGACATGTAAAGGTCTCCGGTGGAAGCTGAGAAACCAATGGCTACGTGAACAGGTTCCAATTCCTCTGAGGATCTGAAGCATTTCTGAGGAAGACGCTCAAATTTTGGGTCACAGCATTGTAACTAACGGATGCAATTAATGAATTATCGTGCAGGCCAATTACCTCAGCTCTGGGATATCCAAGACTTGGTCCAGAAGTGTTCAGGCCGGCATCAATTTAATTATCAAGTCTGCTCACCAGATGGCTACACCGTCAAGTTTATTATGAATTGGATTATTGGACCCGTGCATGCAAGTTTTCTCGAGCAACACGTAATGGAATGCGACGGCTGGACGGCACGGCTTGACGGCGCATTTGGGTGCAGTCGCACGGCACCATTAAGGCTTTCTTGCAGTGGCTCCCACTCTTCAAGTCGGGGGGTCTCCGTGCCAAACTCATTCGACACCGTATGAACATCTATAAAGAAGTCAAGATTGTTGTACGAGATCAGTTGCTTACTAGGGTTCGGTGACTGAAGTTTTTAAGGAGTTGGTGATATTTTTGGACTATTAATCTGTTAGTTTAATATTTTTCATTCTTTCAGCCTTAGCGTGGATCACATTACTCTTCCCGTCATTGTTTGTAAGAGTCCAACAAAAGTTCTGCCGGCCAGTGGAGGGTAAGTACTAAATTTCACATCTTTGCATAGTTGATGCGACAAATTTCATAAAAAACAGTTGACGTTGCAAACATCGATGGACTACAATTACAAGTGCATGCAGGTTCCTTGAAGTTTTGGTGTGCCCTTGAATTGATGGCTTACCATTTAATTATGTGTCGCACCCTGAATCTATGAACTGGATCGGCCAAATGATACGGTCGCCCTGAAAACATATAAAGTTTGATAATTTATTTTAACTCCAATATCCGTAAACAATAATAATTTTAATTTATAATAAATAAAAAAATTTATACAAGTACAATATTCAATTATTCGGCCAGTATCAATGTTGCGCCATCTATTTATTCTTTCATCCATGACCTGAACCATAATCAAGTAATAAGCATCTTGCAATTCTAAAAAAAAAAGAAAAAAAAAGGTGGTGTGAGCATTGCAGCTTAGTCAGAATCTCCACACATCTTAAGAAAATAGCAATAAACGATATTAGAGTGAAAACATAAATTATAAAACCTCTTTTCAAACATCCAGCACAACTTAATTAAATCGACAAATATTCCGATAAATATATATCAAATATCTGTCTTATCAAAAGAGATATATATTACAAATACCAACAAGTAAAACCTTTTATTCAACATTGGTTTTTTGTGTCTTATCATCCGTTCCTCTTTTTCTCAATTCTAAGTTCTATAATAATTTATTTTTCAGCTTTGGACTGACCAAAATCATGCCCCTCTCCATGACTGATAAATAAAGTTTCCAAGTATAAACTCACAGAGGCTAGCCCATGCATAAACTTGTAGATACTATCCCATGCTAAAGCCCATCGAGATTATGCTACGCATAAATTCGTCGAGGCTATTCTATGCATAAACTTGTGGAGGCTATTCACATGACGAGATTAGTCCAAACCATTTTTAATCCATCAGATCATTAGATATTATTCTTGTCCAATTAATTCCAATTTAGTAGTATCATTGTTCATATGGTCATGTTTTCAATAGGAGATATCCACATATAATAAATACATAAATATGCTCATACCAAATAGTATCATCTCATGCAAACTGAATTCATTGATCAAAATCCAATGATACAATTCCAACATTATAAATTCAAAAGTAATATATACTGGTGATCATGTACCATAATTTTTATCTATTGTCCATAACTCAGCTACGATGCTACTAATCCACACTTAACACATGTCTAATTAAAATTAATATGAAACCAAGTTGTCCTTAACCAATCATTGGCAATAACAATTAACCAATCATTGCTAGTTCCTAATTTAGAATTTTGACGTCCAAATTATTTTCATCCTAACTTTCTCAATCTTATCTAATACAAGACTAATAAATAAAAAAATAGGAATTTATAGCATAAATATGTTGGCTCGAGATGTCTAGTTTATTATACCTAATTAGAAAATTGTAATAACCAAAATTAAGGGTGGAACAATTCAAGAAAGAGAAAAAGGACACAACTAGCTAATTTAAATTATTCTGTCGCATTGATAGCAGAAACCTGGCAAGTTCTCATACCCAAATGCCTGCTAGAACATCCATGAGCTCCCCTTGATGAGGACCCTCGACTTAAGGGGATCAAGGGCATTTATCTCCAGCTTAAACCCTAGTGAATCCGAGCTTCCTTTGCTGGTTCGTGAACTCGTTTGGGGCCAATGGCCAGCTAGCCTGTCATGCCCCGAGCCTGGAGCACGGCAGATGCCGCACGCCTGCACGACGGACCGTACAGACATGCAAGGTTGTAGATCAAATCAAAGCAATGACAACTTTCTAAATATTTTTTTTCCATAAAAATATATTCAATGCAATCTTCCAAAGTTTCAAAATACCATATGTCAACATAAATCAAATACTCTAACTAGTCTATCTAAAATGCCCATAATTAAATAAATCATTAGAAAATCTAGCGCACTCTCCAAGTTCCGAGCGATCAGGCGTCTATGCATCTATGTGGAGTGATTGATTAAAACCCCATTTGATTTTGATGAGCTCAAAGCATTTGAGTATATCTTGTGATTACTAATGAATTCAATTGAGTGTTTCAGTGAAAATCCTGTCCAAGTGTCTCTAGATTTGGTTCATAGTATTTTGGATAAGGTAAGAAGTCTGCTGAACCAAAGTCTGAGACTCGAGTCGACTCCCGAGTATCACGAGTCGACTCCAAGCGTATCAAGTTCACTGGCACGAGCTCGAGTCGACTCCAGATCAGTACGAGTCGACTCCGACTGAGAACAGACAGAAGGACAGAAAGCTTCAACTCAGAAACTGTCAACGAGTCGACTCCCGAAGTGCGCGAGTCGACTCCAATGTTCAACGAGTCGACTCCAGGGTAGTAAGAGTCGACTCCAAGAGAAACACAAAGAAAAGTCAGAGAGCAGTTTTCGGGTCTGAGATTCGAGTCGACTCCAGTGGAACGCGAGTCGACTCCGATGGTTGGCAGGTCGACTCCAAAGAAGGTAAGAGTCGACTCTCAGAGGAACACAAGGAAAAAGTCAGAGAACGATTTTCGGACTCTGAGATTCGAGTCGACTCCCGCAGTACGCGAGTCGACTCCGAGACTGAGCGACCATCAACAGACAGAAGACCATGTTACTGCCTCTGAGATTCGAGTCGACTCACAGACAGCTCGAGTCGACTCCGAGACAAGCTTCACGTCAAAAGGCAGAAGACCAACTTTCGGAAACTGAGAGCCGAGTCGACTCCAAGGAAGTTCGAGTCGACTCCAAGACTGGATGAGCCAAAAGACAGAGAATCGGGAGTTCGGGCTCTGAGATTCGAGTCGACTCCCAGGACAGTCGAGTCGACTCGAGTGGACAAAATTCAAAATTGGATCCACGGACTTCAGTGGATGAGCCGACTCCAAAATTGCCAGGTCAGCTCCAGAAGTTGGCGAGTCGACTCCAGGTCAAGACGAGTCGACTCCCAGTCAAGACGGCAACTTTAATTCAAATTTGGAACAGTTGCCGAGTCGACTCCGGAAAAGCGTGAGTCGACTCCTGCTACAGCCGAGTCGACTTCTGATCGCGCGAGTCGACTCCAACCCACCAACGGTCATATTGTCAGGCTGCGCAGAGTGTGCAGAACGGCCAGAAAAAGCAGAGTAACGGCTAGTTTCCGTGGGGGTTGGCTTAAATAGCCACAGAGGACTGTAGCAAGGCAGAAAACAGATATTCCACTCCAAGCATTCAAGTTTTCAAGCTCTCCAAGTGCTCTTAAACGAAAAAGGGAAGATCTGCATTTACTGCTCCAACAACTTCTTCCCAACAATCAAAGCTTCCTCCTCCTGCATTCAAGTCGACCACTCTTTCAAGAGGAGACCGGAGTTCCAGAAGCCATACCTCTTCACCAGCTTAAAAGCGTTTGAGGGCTTCTAACTCCTTTACGATTATATTGGTTTAAATCTGCTTTTTGAGAAGCTATTTTCTGTTTTCTTCTATCTCTTGTATTTACTTGATTCAATCGGGAGATTGAATCAAGGGGTTTAAGGTTGGTTGGTGAGCCAAGTTAAAACCAACGTGTGTAAGGGTTTGATTGTGAGCCCGGAAAAACAATCGGGGTTGGTTCTAGTCGGTGAGCCTGGAAAAACCGACCGAGTTCGTTGTGAGCTCGTAAAACAACAAGTTTGGTTGTGAGCTTGCAAAACAACCGGCTGTAATCCAAGGGGGTTATAGTGAAATTTCCAAGTGAGACTTGGGGAGTGGACGTAGGAGCAAGGGTTAGCTCCGAACCACTATAAAACTTTGTGTTTGTAGTGCATTGTCTCTCATCTTCTTCCCCGCACATTACTCACAGCACTAGGCTTTAATTAAATAACTTGCTATAGTTTTTAATTAATCATCCACAAAGTTTTAATTAGCCAAATTATTTTAAAAATCCAATTCACCCCCCCTCTTGGGTTGTCTATCTGGGCAACAAGTGGTATCAGAGCCAAAAACTCTTCCACTCAAGAGTTAAAAGATCAAAATGACAACCCCATTTGGATCTTCTCAATTGAGGGTCAGTCCACCCAAAGATCCCCTTTCTTCAATGGATCTGACTACTCATACTGGAAGGCTAGGATGAGAATATTCATCCAAGCCCAAGACTATGAGATGTGGTCCATTGTAGTAAATGGGCCATACATCCCATCCATTTACGTAGATGGTGTTAAGGTACCTAAACTAGAAATGGACTGGGATGAACATGACATGAGGAAGGCACAATTAAACTCTAAAGCAATGAATGTCTTCTATTGTGCCTTAGACCGTAATGAATTCAATAGGATTTCAACTTGTAATTCAGCAAAAGAAATTTGGGACAGACTTGAAGTGACCCATGAGGGCACGAATCAAGTCAAGGAATCCAAAATAAACATCTTGGTTCATAAATATGAACTATTTAAAATGGATTCAAATGAAACAATCACATCCATGTTCACTAGGTTTACTGATATTGTCAATGGTCTAAAAAGCCTTGGCAAGAACTATACTAACAGTGAGCTTGTCAGGAAAATCCTTCGGTGTCTACCGAGGTCGTGGGAAGCTAAAGTGACAGCAATCCAAGAAGCCAAGGACTTGAACAAGCTACCACTTGAGGAGCTTCTTGGATCCCTCATGACGCACGAGCTCACCATGAAACAACACAACGAGGAAGAGTCCTCCCATAAGAAAAAGGTAATAGCCCTTAAATCTACATCTTCTAACAAGGACTTGTCTTGCAGCAGCAGCAGTGAAGAAGAAGAAGATGAGGAAGATGGTGGTGAGGCTCTTCTTGTGCGCAAGTTCAAGAAATTCATCAACCACAAGAAGTCCTATCATCAAAGGAGAGGCCCCTCAAATTCCTACCGCAAAGACAAAGGTAAGGAAAGGAAAAATGAGGGGATTGGTTGTTACGAGTGCAAGAAGCCGGGTCACATAAGAGCGGAGTGCCCCTTACTGAAGAAGGAGAGTAAGTACAAGAAGAAAAAGGCACTTGTCACTACCCTATCGGACTCCGACTCATCATCCTCCTCATCAGATGATGAACAAGAAGAGAAGGCCAATTTCTGTTTCATGGCCAACGAAAACGAGGTAACTTCCGACACGCATCCTGATTTTTCTTTTGATGAACTTTATGATGCATTTAATGAATTAATGGTAGAATATAAGGCTATAAATCTTAAGAATAAAGAACTGAAAATAACTAATCAATCATACCTACATAAATACGATAAATTATTTAAGGATAAGGATTTAATCACCAAAGAAAATATAGAACTTAAAACAAGCAACCAACTTTTAACTCAAAAGACCAACACCTTAACTAAAGAAAATGAAAAACTAACTAAGGAATTTCCAGAACTTAAAAAATATAAACAAACCTTAGATAAGGATCTTACTAAAGAACTTAATGATCTAAAAGCCGAAAATCAGACACTAACTAAAGAACTTAACAAATACAAACCCTTAGTTGAAAGATTTACCTATAGTTCTGAAAAATTAAACATGATACTAAATAGTCAACGTGCAGTGTTTAATAAAGCCGGTTTAGGATATAAACCAAGGAATAAGCAAAAACTTCTTAGTAACTTCTTTGTTAAAGCTGGGGAAACAAAAACTAAGAAAATAACCTGCTTTTGTTGTGGTACAGTAGGCCATAAAGCAAATGTATGTAATTTTAGGAAAAGTAAAACTAAAAGAAAAATTAAAAGGGTATGGGTTCCAAAAGGAACCAACTTGACTAACCATGAAGGACCCAAGAAAACTTGGGTACCTAAGATGACATGATTTGCTTGTGTAGGAGTGTCTTGCAGCCAAGGTCAACAAAAATTGCTGGTATTTGGATAGTGGCTGCTCAAGGCACATGACGGGTGATAAAGATCAATTTTTCACCCTTGAAGCTAAGAAGGGAGGTGTTGTGACTTTTGGAGACAACAACCAAGGTCATATCATTGGTATTGGTAAAGTTCAAATCACCCCTTCTACTTTTATAGATAATGTTAGATATGTTGATGGTCTTAAGCATAACTTGTTAAGTATTAGTCAATTATGTGATATAGGATATGATGTTATGTTTAAACCATCACTATGCATTATAACAAATCCTAATGATAATAGTTTAGTTTTTAAAGGAATTAGACGTGGAAATGTATATGTTGTAGACCTAGAAGATCTTGCAAAACATAACCAATGTCTAGTTGTAAATGAAACTAGAGATAATGATGCTAGTTGGTTATGGCACCGTAAGTTAGGTCATGCAAGCATGGACACAATAACTAAACTAGTTAAAAGAGACTCCGTGATAGGTTTGCCAAAATTAAAATTTGAAAAGAACAAAATATGTGAAGCATGTCAATTTGGCAAACAATCTAAGAACTCATTTAAATCCATAAAATGTGTCTCTACTTCTAGACCTCTAGAATTATTACACATGGATCTATTCGGTCCAACTAGAACAACAAGCCTAGGTGGAAATAAATATGGTCTAGTCATTGTAGATGATTATTCTAGGTACACATGGGTCATGTTCCTAGCACATAAGGATCAAGCATTTTCTGTCTTTAAGAAATTCCATAAAGAAGTAACCAATGCTAGAGATAACTCAGTAATAGCTATTAGAAGTGACCATGGTACCGAATTCGAAAATCAGTCATTTGAGGAGTTTTGTAGTAAAAAGGGGATAACCCATAATTTTTCAGCACCTAGGACACCACAACAAAATGGAGTTGTGGAAAGGAAAAATAGAACACTAGAAGAAATGGCTAGAACTATGTTATGTGAAAGTAACCTCCCTAAGTACTTTTGGGGAGAAGCCATTAATACTTCTTGCCATATATTAAATAGAGTTTTGTTAAGACCCATTATAAAGAAAACACCTTATGAACTTTGGAAAAACAGAAAACCAAAAGTTAATTACTTTCATGTTTTTGGATGTAGGTGTTTTGTTCATAATAATGGGAAAGATAATCTAGGTAAATTTGACTCTAAATCGGATGAAGGAATATTCTTAGGTTATTCTACAACTAGTAAAGCCTATAGAGTATTTAATAAAAGAACCTTAGTCATAGAAGAATCTATACATGTAGTATTTGATGACTCTAGTGACATCTCCTCTAGTAAGAAAGTTAATTTTGATGATGATGTTGAAATACTTGAGGAAAAGATAGATGAGATGGGATTACAAGATGATAATCAAAAGTTGATTGAAGGAGAATCATCAAGCCAAGAGGCTATTGTGGATCATGGGCTAACAAAAGCTTGGAGGTATGCTCACGGGCATCCTAAGGAACTCATTCTAGATGATCCATCTCAACCGGTTAGGACTAGAGCTTCACTTAGAAATCTAAATAACCATCTAGCTTTTGTTTCACACTTTGAGCCCAAACATATAGAAGAAGCCGAAAATGATGTAAATTGGATAAATGCAATGCAAGAAGAACTAAACCAATTTACTAGAAACAAAGTGTGGGATCTAGTAGAGAGACCTTCTAAATATCCAATTATAGGTACAAAATGGATATATAAAAATAAGCTAGATGAAAATGGAATTGTTATAAGGAATAAGGCTAGACTAGTGGCAAAGGGTTATAATCAAGAAGAAGGCATAGATTTTGATGAAACCTTTGCTCCCGTAGCTAGACTTGAGGCTATTAGACTATTATTAGCATATGCATGCTCTAAGGATTTCAAACTATTTCAAATGGATGTAAAAAGTGCATTTTTAAATGGGTATATTAATGAGGAAGTGTATGTAGAACAACCTCCTGGTTTTGAAAATCATCAAAACCCTAATCATGTGTATAAACTGAACAAAGCACTTTATGGATTAAAACAAGCACCTAGAGCATGGTATGAGAGACTTAGTAAATTCCTATTAGAACATGAATTCTCTAGAGGAAATGTAGACACAACATTATTTCTGAAAAAGCAAAATAAGGAGATGCTATTAGTACAGATTTATGTTGATGATATCATTTTCGGTGCTACTAACAATCGCCTCTGCGAAGAGTTTGCTGATTTGATGCAGAGTGAGTTTGAGATGAGCATGATGGGAGAGCTGAACTACTTCCTCGGGCTTCAAATCAAACAATCTGAAGGAGGCATCTTCATCAATCAAGCAAAATATGTCAAGGAGATGCTCAAGAAGTTTGATATGGAAGGAAACAAATCAATCAGCACCCCCATGAGCTCATCATGCAAATTAGATCAAGATGAATCAGGTAAATCTGTAGATCAAAAACTTTATAGAGGTATGATAGGATCTTTACTATATCTTACTGCAAGTAGACCTGATATTATGTTTAGTGTTTGCATGTGTGCTAGATATCAGGCTAATCCTAAAGAATCACACCTAGCTGCAGTTAAGAGAATTTTTAAATACTTAATAGGAACTAAGAACATAGGACTATGGTACTCTAAAGAATCTAGCCTAAACTTAATAGGGTACACAGATTCAGACTTCGCTGGATGTAAGCTTGATAGAAAAAGTATCAGCGGGTCGTGTCAGTTTCTAGGAGAAAACCTAATCTCATGGTTTAGCAAGAAACAAAACTCGGTTGCATTATCCACTGCAGAAGCTGAATATGTGGCAGCCGGGAGTTGTTGTGCTCAAATCTTGTGGATTAAACAACAATTAGAAGATTATGGCATTAAACAAGATAAAATTCCCATTAATTGTGATAATACAAGTGCCATAAATCTAACTAAAAATCCAATTCAACATTCAAGAACTAAACACATTGAGATAAGACATCACTTCATAAGAGATCATGTATTGAATGGTGATGTGTCACTCCAATTTGTTTGCACTGATAATCAATTAGCAGATATTTTTACAAAACCCCTAAGTGAAGAGAGGTTTAGCGTGCTTAGGAGGGGATTAGGAGTGATTGATCCATCCTAGTGGGAGTTTCCACTAGATTAATTGATTTTGATGATTAGAATACGGTTAAAATAGAGTTTACATTCAATGATCATCAAATCAGATCCCAATTAGGTGATTTTCCCTCATTTGGCACGGTTATAGCATGACTTTTAGGTGCGTGCCAAGGTTAGAGACGACTCGAGTAAGTTTCAGAGCCGGCTCCTAAGGGGGAGTCGACTCGCGCATTTGCGGGAGTCGACTCGCAAAGATGGCAGCTGAGGGGGAGTCGACTCGCACATTGTCGGGAGTCGACTCGAAGTCTACAGGCGCATAAGGAGAGTCGACTCGCGCATATTCTGGAGTCGACTCGAGGTCGAGTCGACTCGCGACTCAGGGGAGTCGACTCGCAATCGGGATCCGACTTTTTAACCCTAAATTTGTCGTTTCGAAAACACTTTTCTCTCAAGCCGCCACTGTTCAAAAAGCCCTAGAGCCGACTCCTAGGTCGTCCCCGATCGTCTCCAACCCTTTTTCCGTCGATTTTTCACCGGTTCTTAGGGTTTTCGTCCGTTCCTAGGTCGTCTCCGGTCCGTCCCAAGCTTCCTCCGTCGACCCTTCTCCATCCTTTAGGTTCTTCATTCCATTTTAGGTCAAAATGCCACGTAAGACCGTGGTTAGGAAGAGGTCTCGTCCCGAGGCCGGTCCCGAGCGGCGCTCCAAGGCGCGGCACGATCCCGCGAGGCAACCACCTCCGGCTCGTTCCCCGCCTAGGGCGGTTCCCGCGAGGCCATTGGCCGGGAAGGTCGTCTCCACCGGGAGGTATGTCGATTTCGACTTCCTCTCCCGGGAAGGGTTCACCATAGGTGAAAGACTTAGGGTCCAGGGCTTAGAGTTCTTCCTTACATTGGACCTCCCCACATATCCAGGGCTCGTTAGAGAGTTTTACGGTACCGTCCATCGGGAAGATGGGGGGTATCGAGGGCACAGTAGCCGGTGTCCCTGTGTTTGTCACGGAGGATCTTATTGGCCACATCCTCCACCTTCCACTAGTAGGGGTGGCTCCCACACATCCCGAGGACAGAGTTGAGGCCCTTACGGCCGTTCTCGGGCATCCACCCCAGTCACCCGTAGACGAGGTATCCGCCAGCTCACTACCGATTGAGATGCGGATCCTCTTGAGTATACTGTCTAGGTCCATCTTCCCTAAGACAGGGAGTTTGATTTTGTAAATGAGAGGGACCTAGCTCTTATGTTCTATATGCTTCATGACACCCCAATCAACTTTCCTAAACTCATATATCGATACATGTGTGAGCCCCTAGATAGACCTAGGCTCACCCTCCCATATGGCATGATATTCACCCTTCTGTTTAGGGAGTACGAGGTTCCCATTCCTGAGGGGGAGCCCTTTCGTGCTTTGCGATTGACTGATCGCACGCGTGCGGGGACCCTACACAGGATGGGGTTTCGGAAGAGAGAGGAGGTATGGGTTAGGAAGTCTACCCTCACCGCTCAGACCACCAGACCTTCACCCAGTCCTGAGCCCGATTCAGACTACCCAGACCTTCCAGACCATCCAGACCTTCCATCCACTCCTTCTGCTCCTACCACCTCCGCCGGACCTTCCTCCTCGGCACCACCCTCTATGGCGGTCCGGATTGATCCTGAGCAGCTCCGGGAGCTGCGACAGGAGATAGTCAGAGAGGTGAGGGATGAGCTGCTTCAGGAGCTCCGAGGTGCGGTGCCTGCTCCCACTCCTGCACCCGTATCTTCTCAGTTGGTCCCTTCCTTGACAGCCGTGACTGACATGACGGCTCATGTACGGGAAGAGATCTACAATGTCCGGAGTTTGGTCCAGGCCCAGTTCCACAGCATGAGTGAGGTCACGAGCTCCACTCGACAGATGCGAGAGGAGATAGGTCGTGACATGCACACCACCACCGAGGGGGCCGAGCGCTTGGCGAATGTACTCATCGACAAGCTGGACGCACTTCAGACATCGGTGACTGGGCTTCAGGCGTCGGTGACAGAGCTCTCCACTACACATAGCAGAGCCACCACGTCTATTATCACGCAGCTCGGACATGTGACAGATGCAGTCACCCTCCTCATGGAGCAGAGCCGATTGAGAGGAGGAGCACCATCCTCGAGAGGAGGTGCCACATCCTCCAGAGGAGGAGATGCATCCTCGAGAGGGGGAGCTTCATCCTCGAGGAGGACATAGATGTGTTTGAATTGTGTTTTGTCTTGCTTTGCTTTACTTATTGTATTCTCACATGTATTCACATTCATATCAATACAATGAGTAGACATTTTATCTTCAATTATGTGCTTTGCTTTATGATTGATTGTGTGTAATTACCTCCTTTTTGGTATGATGACAAAAAGGGGGAGAAATATGTATAAAATGTGTAAAAGGGGAGAAATATGAAAAAAATATGTAAAAGAAATCAATGAAAATAAATAAAAAGATAAACTCTTAAAAACACACTCAAATTTGTTCTAAGTGGATTCGGTACCTCGAGGCTCATTATCTCTCTTTTGGGGCTCCTAATGGAGTAATCTCCAGAATCTATTCAAGGGATATTTGGAGATTAGCTGAATCCTACTCAAGAACAAATTGACAGATTTTCCCTCTAAAAAGATAAAATTCAGTTCAAAAACTTCAAAGCATTAAAAGGAAATTCAGAGAATCAACACATAGTTGAATGCATATGTTGAGGGGGAGAATCTGAATCTTAATCAAGCTAAATCATTAATGACATATAAGCCAAACAATTGATTGCATAATATGAAGGCTTATATAATTCCAAATGAAAGGGGGAGCTTTAACTCCGAAATTTAATGTTTCACTCCTTTCAAACTTGGATAAATTAAATTATCAGACATTTGAATTCATTTATGGATTTTACTTCATTGTTTTATGAGCAATTCATTTTACATATACTCAAAGTTTTGTCATCATCAAAAAGGGGGAGATTGTGGAGTGATTGATTAAAACCCCATTTGATTTTGATGAGCTCAAAGCATTTGAGTATATCTTGTGATTACTAATGAATTCAATTGAGTGTTTCAGTGAAAATCCTGTCCAAGTGTCTCTAGATTTGGTTCATAGTATTTTGGATAAGGTAAGAAGTCTGCTGAACCAAAGTCTGAGACTCGAGTCGACTCCCGAGTATCACGAGTCGACTCCAAGCGTATCAAGTTCACTGGCACGAGCTCGAGTCGACTCCAGATCAGTACGAGTCGACTCCGACTGAGAACAGACAGAAGGACAGAAAGCTTCAACTCAGAAACTGTCAACGAGTCGACTCCTGAAGTGCGCGAGTCGACTCCAATGTTCAACGAGTCGACTTCAGGGTAGTAAGAGTCGACTCCAAGAGAAACACAAAGAAAAGTCAGAGAGCAGTTTTCGGGTCTGAGATTCGAGTCGACTCCAGTGGAACGCGAGTCGACTCCGATGGTTGGCAGGTCGACTCCAAAGAAGGTAAGAGTCGACTCTCAGAGGAACACAAGGAAAAAGTCAGAGAACGATTTTCGGACTCTGAGATTCGAGTCGACTCCCGCAGTACGCGAGTCGACTCCGAGACTGAGCGACCATCAACAGACAGAAGACCATGTTACTGCCTCTGAGATTCGAGTTGACTCACAGACAGCTCGAGTCGACTCCGAGACAAGCTTCACGTCAAAAGGCAGAAGACCAACTTTCGGAAACTGAGAGCCGAGTCGACTCCAAGGAAGTTCGAGTCGACTCCAAGACTGGATGAGCCAAAAGACAGAGAATCGGGAGTTCGGGCTCTGAGATTCGAGTCGACTCCCAGGACAGTCGAGTCGACTCGAGTGGACAAAATTCAAAATTGGATCCACGGACTTCAGTGGATGAGCCGACTCCAAAATTGCCAGGTCAGCTCCAGAAGTTGGCGTGTCGACTCCAGGTCAAGACGAGTCGACTCCCAGTCAAGACGGCAACTTTAATTCAAATTTGGAACAGTTGCCGAGTCGACTCCGGAAAAGCGTGAGTCGACTCCTGCTACAGCCGAGTCGACTCCTGATCGCGCGAGTCGACTCCAACCCACCAACGGTCATATTGTCAGGCTGCGCAGAGTGTGCAGAACGGCCAGAAAAAGCAGAGTAACGGCTAGTTTCCGTGGGGGTTGGCTTAAATAGCCACAGAGGACTGTAGCAAGGCAGAAAACAGATATTCCACTCCAAGCATTCAAGTTTTCAAGCTCTCCAAGTGCTCTTAAACGAAAAAGGGAAGATCTGCATTTACTGCTCCAACAACTTCTTCCCAACAATCAAAGCTTCCTCCTCCTGCATTCAAGTCGACCACTCTTTCAAGAGGAGACCGGAATTCCAGAAGCCATACCTCTTCACCAGCTTAAAAGCGTTTGAGGGCTTCTAACTCCTTTACGATTATATTGGTTTAAATCTGCTTTTTGAGAAGCTATTTTCTGTTTTCTTCTATCTCTTGTATTTACTTGATTCAATCGGGGGATTGAATCAAGGGGTTTAAGGTTGGTTGGTGAGCCAAGTTAAAACCAACGTGTGTAAGGGTTTGATTGTGAGCCCGGGAAAACAATCGGGGTTGGTTCTAGTCGGTGAGCCTGGGAAAATCGACCGAGTTCGTTGTGAGCTCGTAAAACAACAAGTTTGGTTGTGAGCTTGCAAAACAACCGGCTGTAATCCAAGGGGGTTATAGTGAAATTCCCAAGTGAGACTTGGGGAGTGGACGTAGGAGCAAGGGTTAGCTCCGAACCACTATAAAACTTTGTGTTTGTAGTGCATTGTCTCTCATCTTCTTCCCCGCACATTACTCACAGCACTAGGCTTTAATTAAATAACTTGCTATAGTTTTTAATTAATCATCCACAAAGTTTTAATTAGCCAAATTATTTTAAAAACCCAATTCACCCCCCCCCCCCCTCTTGGGTTGTCTATCTGGGCAACAATCTAGATATGAAAAATAGAAAAATTATGATAATGAGGTACACTAGCCAAGTAAGCAACATAATACCCTAGAATGGGGTCAAAGCATGCGAGATATTTAATCAAAACACAAAATAATGATTGAAAAATAAACCACAAATAACATATTTTTTTTGAAGCTTTTATCATTTCACAAAACTTATGATACCAAAATTTCAACATCAATAGGCTGTGGTCACGTAACCCAGTAGCATGGGTTGCACAAAGTGCCAAATTTACTATTATTAACCACCGGTGGCAACGATGTACAAATCTACTATTATTAACCATCAGTGGCAACGGTGTCCAAATCCACTATTCTAATCATCAGTGGCGTGGTATCGAAACCAGTTTCTCACAGATACAAGTCGATAGGGCCAACAAAAAATCTCCATTGGCAAGGCCAGAACAGATCATAGTCATGCTAAGAATACATATATATACACAAAATAGATTTTTCATAATTTACCCAGTCGCATTTTCCAGATTTCATAACATATAACATAAATGCAAAATGATTATTAACATGTCTGACCCGATTAATTAAATACAAAATATATATCAAAATTTAATCAACTAATAATTATTTTACCAAATAATTTTGAAAACACACTTTTTTTGCTTAAATCCCACTTCAAACAAATGGGTTAGGTGCACCCGTTTAATTTCATTAAAATATTATTAATTTTAATATCATTTCAGAAGTCAAAATTAAATACTGGTGGAGAACAACCTTTTGCCCTCTTATCAGGTCGGTCGGATAATTGTGCTCAACTGCCCAGGTCGATCTGAGCCAGAAGGATTCAATGGGTCAGATGAAGTTCAAAAGTTGTCAAATTTAGTTGGGACTAAAGCAGTGGGCCGGTCTATTGCCCGGTTACCGGGGTGGTTCAGGGTCTTCAAACTAGGTTAACTTGGATCCGAGCAACAAAAGGAACATGACTTACACTAGGATCCCTAAGCCTGTCTAGAGAGAGAAAAAGGAGGACGACAGAGAATCTTGGCTCAGGTATGAACTTGGTCTGATCCTTGGTCTTGGGCTCAATTTGTGTGGTCTGGGTCAACCATGAGGAGAGGGCTAGATTTACTCAATTAAAGGAAAGTCAGGGACTAGTATCCACAATAAATGATTATGGCCCAAGATTATCATGGCCCACAATAGTTGAATGGGGCCCAATATGGCCTAACATGAACACGACCCATGTGGATAAATAGAGCCCAAAATAATCACAGCCCGCAATGATTGGACAAGACCCAAGATGAATACGACCTACAATGGGTGAACAGGGCCCAAAATGAATACTGCCTAATTGGATAAACGACCCAACAGAACCTAAATGGATAAACGGCACAAATGGATAGACGGTCCAACATGACTCCAATGGGTAAACGTTCCAACAAAGCCCAAATGGATAAACGGCCCAACATGGCCCAAATAGATAAACAACCCAACATGGCCAAAATGGATAAACAACCCAACATGACCAAAATGGATAAACGGCCCAACACAATCCAAATGGGTAAACTGCCCAACCTAATTGGACAGGGCCCAAGATGAGTGTGGTCCACAATAGATGAACAAGGGCCAACTCAACCCATGATGGATGGATTCAGCCCACAACGTATATGGCCCAATGAACAATACCCAATCACGACCCATAGAGTTTTCTTCATCCCAATGGCTAAGAAACAAGGAAGAAGGGGAAGAAAAAAGGGGAGGAAAGGAAGAGGAGAGGAAGGTCGATGGCCTGACGCTGGCCCAGCCAGCGGCTTGTGTTGGTGCGGCCTATGGAGTAGCGGCGGCCGGCGGCTGCTGTGGCGGCCGGCGGCTGCTGTGGCGGCCGGCGGCCGGTGAGAAGGGGAAGACCGAGATCCTTCTCGGTTGGCTCGAGACATGGAAAAGATACTAATGCAAGGGAGTTTGTCATGTTTCCGAGTATGCAATGCTCCACAGATTTAGGTCATACTCGTCAACAAGACTTTCTCTTAATCTAGGCACAAAGATAACGGAAAACTTTATAATTATCAAATTATTAAATATCTACCCCCTATGTACGTGCACTGCTTTTTCGGCTGATGGTTAACATACCACCCTTCCTCCACAGTTGCTAAAATGTGTTTGGCTGGAGTACAGCTGAGCATTGAAAATTAATAGGCAATCATAAGATCGAGTTGCATTATCTTTGGGCATCAACTATAATTTATTTAACCTACCTAGAGTCCCATCAGCAGATGGTACCGTAATGCAAGTACAAACTCCTCCTACGGCGAACCTCGGATAACCTTGGCAAAAGCTTCAAGCCACGGGGATTTCTACTGGATAGATCAACTTCTTTTATTTTTAGACAGCCAAGAACAAATACACATCCATTACTTTATAAACAGAAGGGAAGACAGCAGGATTCCTTCAAAAAAGAAGAATCCAAGCAAGCCAATTTGGCATAATTCTCCCTCGATGACCGGGAGTTTTTATCACCTTCATGCAATCAAGAAGGGCATCCAGCTCATCATTCTCAAAGATTCTTCAAATTTCCCCTCTGTCGGCAGTGCCACTTAATCAGGCATCGATCCAAATCCTACTATCTGAAGCTCAAGTGCTTTGCGCATACTCTTGTTCTACTTTTCCCAAGTGAGTCAAAGCAAGCCATACAGAAGCAGATGTACAACCAGCCTAATGACTTATCTTTCGTAAGAGAAGCATGCGAGTAGCCCCAACTTCTTCGTCTTTTCTGCACATGAGAACTACTCATAGCATACTTGAGGAGCATTGCTTTCGATAACCAACAAGCATACAAACAAGAGAGGAGCGAATGATAAGCATTCCCTCATTCAGCATGTTGAACGAAGCAAGCTCTCTTCTCCTATCTTATAGCTAGGTCCTGAGTGAGCCACTTTCCATACACAGCTCTCCAAGCAGCAAAATCATGCTTCGGAATGGTCAAATTACTCCACATAAACATGGCCAAGTATCTTGAGGGAGTTCTGGACTTTTTTGACGAGAAAAGCAATTATCATCCTCAATCCTCCAAGCGAACTTGCCCTGCCCTGAACTGCACATTGGTCTTCTGTTAAGTCCAGAAGAGTCTCAAACACCCTTGTGGAAATAGGGATAAACGCTAGTCCCCATTTTGAGTAATTCTAGCAACAGAAATGAGCTCCCCCTGTGAATTTGTCACTAGCCAGCTAGGTAAGATTTATTTATATATTTTATATTTTCTTATACTTTTCTTCACATGTGGGCCGGACTTTTCTTTAATGGGTGAGCCCAACATGTAAAATTTTTTAATAATAGGGTTAAAGAGTGCGGAAAAAGGGTTCGTCTGATAAGACATATTTATATATATATATATTATATTTTCTTATACTCTTCCTTATATGTGGGCCGGACTTTTCTTTTAATTGGTGAGCCCAACATGTGAAATTTTTAATAATAGGGTTAAAGAGTGTGAAGACAGGATTTGAACTCAGGACCTCTGCTCTGATACCATGTTGAAATCACTACTTGTCCTAAAAACTTAAGCTTATAGAATAAGATAGATTATATATATATATATATATATATATATATATATATATATATATATATATATTATTTTCTTACACTGGAGTACAGAGCCCATCCTAACAATTCTTTTTATGAGACCAGAAACTACAGCGTTGGATCTAGTTATCTACTTCCGTAACAGAATTGGTTGATTTTCAATTTTCCAGTTGTCAATTCATATAGGTCTTTTCCCCCATGATGTCCTCTTACCTGAACTGGCAGAGGAGTTGCTGTGAATCGATTGGCCTTCATTATCTCCAGGTGTCTATTTCTGCATGCTTGGTTCAAACCACCAAATATTTTACCCTGTCCAGAGCATAAACTGACTATTTTACTATGGATTCTGTGCAAATTCCTAAAATATATTTTTTTGACAGAAAATGGAGGAAGTGAGCCACTTCTCCCAACTTTATTAATAGAATGAATATTTGCAGAGGGTGGAATTCACAAAGGCAGAAGCGATCTCAAAGTGCGTACAGTAGTAGTTTCAGGTCTAGTCTATTTGTAATATGGGGGACAGGGATGTTTGGATCATCTCATTCTGGCACTACGTTGGCAAATTTGGAATGAGAGGAACACAAGAATCTTCTTGAGAAAAAAATCCTCAACCACCTCAATGATGCATAGAAACCCTCATACCATTCAAATTTTGGGCAACCTCTGCTCACAGAAGTCCTCAGAAATTCCTAAAATAGATAACTGAGTAAAGAATTCATCATAGACAAGTTATTTTCTTTCTGGTGTTATCCTCTTCAAGACTTCAAGTCAGTCTCTGCTGTATTTTTAATGATGATGGTAGATCGACCATGTGAACAAACAATAAATCCGTTTGGGGGAAAAAAGGATAAAAGCTTATAAGGTAATGTAGTATCTATGAATTTTAGGAGGTGAACAAGGAATAGTTTCTGAAACATGGGATGAGAAGCCTGACGATGCATAAACAAGAATTGTTCAGAAATATCAAGTTTAAGCTTTCATGTATCTACTTGTTATTACAAATTCTGAGAACCATGTCCAGAAGTTGATGATCTAGTGCTAAATACATGGATTCAGGTGACGATACGGATGAAGATCAACCAATTCTTGGGTCATTTATTTGAGATTTAGTACATATATTTTTGTGAACCCAAGAAAAGAATTTCTCCTTCAACGACATGAGGTGCTTCAAACATGGATTTTATATGCAGAGATGACTTGCCAGTATGTGTTATATGATTTGTTATTGAGATGTAGGGAAGGCATATATAAAAAGCACTGCATTAATTCTTACCATTCAATCATGTGCTTGGTTAAAGGAGACACAAGCACAATTTTTTCTTTGCCTTTGCATCCCTTTAACAATAGTTTTAGTGTATATAGTTGTTGGGCACACATGCTTGAAAACATTTTTCATGTAACATATGCAGACATATTTGTTTCCTGTGAAAACAAATGTTAGCATAATGATATATATACTACGCATCATTATGCAGAGGAAAAAATAATGGACTTGCATTGAGATGTCGACGATCATCAATAGCATAGTTTAACATATCTTTTGCATGAAGCACCGCCAGCAGTGTAAAAGATGACTTGTGACAATGTTATAGGCATCTTGAGCAGTAAATTGGGTAAAAAAGCATCACAAAGTTTGGAAAATTGATAGTAAAGAACACATGATAGCATGGAGAAGCAATTTCCTCACCATGTTACATGATAAACATAATATATCAAACCTCCTAGAAAAAAAAAGCTCAATCTTTAAAACCTGTTTTAATTTCTTACTCAAAATAACTTCTGCGAATGTTTGAGTTGGAGCTTGAGGAGTAGCTACTAACTGAAGGTCCGCCGGATGATGATGATGCGGAGATAAAGTTAGAAATATCCATTGGAGGAAAATACATTGCTACAGGCATCTTGGGTGGCAGATCGGGTAGTGGAGCATCAAATTTGAGAACGTTAATTGCTTGTCTTATTGTCGGTCTCAGGTTGTAATCTGGATAGGCACACCACAACCCTACAATCATGAAGCGTTCCATTTGTTTCTCATCGAATTCCATCTTTAACCTTTTATCCACTGCCGTAAAACACATGTTTTTTCCATAAAGCTCCCAAACCCATTCTACCAAATTCACCTTGTCTTGCTTCTCTTTTAAATCAATTGGTTTTCTACCACATGCAATTTCTAGCACAACAACTCCAAAGCTGTATACATCTGATTCTTTGCTAGCTTTTCCTGTAAAATAGTATGATGCATTTCGATTAGCAAAAATTAATTTATATTTATCACCGTTAATTTCAAGTTAATTAAAACAATGCAGACCCAACTAAACAAGACAACTATGATCCAGACTTGATATTGTCATAAAGCACTTTCATATTGAGCCAGGCTAGCTTGGGTTTATTCTTGAGTGTAGCGGTTGATGGAGTAAGCCTCCAGGGTGGATATTTAGTTTGAGCAATCAATAGCCTTTTGTATAGGCTGGACCAATTCACTATTGGGTTAGACAAGCTTGACTAAAGAAACTTGTTTACCCCAATGAATTTGTGGGTAGGAATATATCTATGCCTAATGAACATCAGTCACAACACATAAGTTCGGCTGAATTTTAACTTCCTAACATGCAAGTAGAGGTGTTTTATTTTTTCTTCAGATACAATAGGGCAAGAAGATTGATGGTAAAATTTTCTGCAAATCGGACTATTAGAATATTCTTTGCAAGCCAAAATCAAGCCTGGCTATTGATAAAAATGGGATAGCAGTGATTGGTCTATCACTGTACCTTATAGCAGAGCTGATGATGGACGTAGGCCTAGACCGCAGGGTTGCCATGGGCTCAAAGAGCATTTTCCTTGGTCTAGGCCAAGCCACAGTCAGCAATTCAGCTCTACCTAGCATGAATAAAATCTCTTTCTATAAATTTCATCAGAAAAGCATCCATTCAGAGAGCCTTCAAAGTGCAGCTAGAATTATAATATTACTTACCTGTGGTAGCATATTCAGGTGCGATGTATCCCCTCGTCCCAGCCATAACCGTTGTTTGCATGTTACTGTCATGATCTACAAGCCTTGCTAGCCCAAAATCACCGAGTTTAGCATTGAATCCTGAATCCAACATCACGTTGCTCGGCTTGACATCTCTATGGACCACACACTGCTCCCACTCTTCGTGAAGATAGAGCAGTGCCGAGGCCAAGCCGAATGCGATCCGGTACCTCTCGGGCCATGTTAGCAGTCTCTCCTCGCCGTATAGATGCCGATCGAGGCTTTTGTTCGGCATGTACTCGTAGACAAGCAATAAATCGCCTTTTTGATGGCAGTAGCCGATGAGCTGCACAAGATTGCGATGCCGCACCCGGCTTATAATCGTGACTTCTGAGATATACTCCTTCTTCCCTTGCTTAGAATCTCTAGAAATCCTCTTGATCGCCACTTCTTGCTTTGTATCATCCAACATGCCCATGTAAACCTCCCCGAAACCTCCTTCCCCAAGCTTTGCCTCCCTAACAAAATTTCTGGTTGCAATCGCGAGTGCAGTATAAGAAAATTTCCTAGGGCCGCCACCTCTCTCGAATGCATTATTGAGGGACAATTCAAGAGCCATCTCTTCTTCTTCTTCTTCTTCTTGTGCTTCCATCCCTCCCCTGGCCCTCTTACGCCATACTACGGACCACAACAAACCCAACCCACATAGCAAGATCCCAATACCAACAGCAAGCCCCACGACTAGGCTCATCTTACTCCTTTTCTTGGCTTCGAAAGTTTCATTAGTTGGAGTAGGTCCAGGGCTGGGAGCAAGATCTTGAGAACCCAAATTGGAGGAATTGAACTCCCAGGAATAGATGCTATGCGTCTCGTAATCGTCCCCGGTGGAAGCTGAGAAACCAATGGTTACGCTCTCAGGCAGGTATTTCCGCAAGTCCACACCATAAAACAGGCTCCAATTCCTCAGAGGATTTGAAGCATTAATGAGGAAGACGCTCAAATTTTGAGCAACAGCATCGTAACTAACGGATGCATTGAACTGTGAATTCGTTCTGATGCTAGGATACATGTTCACTTGGTTTTTGGAAATGATCGACCATATGTCGATGCCCACATGGTTGTCGCTCGTATCCTTGACAGCAGGGTTCTTGTAGCTATCAAATTCGACAGCCACGACCTTGCTCTCCTCTGTTTCGTTGCCAGAACTTGAAAATAGTCCAAGACCCGCACCGGCTGAATCCGGTGGAGCCTTAGAAGTGATGGGTGAGAGGAAGAAGGCAAGCCCATCGGCACTATAATTTTTTCCTAAGCCGTCGATAGCGAATGTGAAATTTGTTGTGAAGTTGGCAAGCGTTCCTGAAGCTTTGTCCCAGAGAGGCACCGGTTTGGAATATGTGGCTCTTCCAACGCTATGGGTAAGGTTAGCCCCATTCCCCGCCTGGTTCTTGGTCAGTTGGACGTTTCTGACGTTAAAGTAGGCGTCGCCAGAGAAGCTTATGTTTGGTTTGTCGAGATCAATGCCAGCGAAGTTGAAATAGAGTGGGCTTGCAACGGGGATCAGGACGGTTAGCAACTGAAAGAGGAGAACTAAGATGCGGAGAGAACCAGACTTGCAGAGAGCCATTTGCTCGGGAAGGGTAGGAGGCTCGCCAAGCTAGATTTCTTGAGCGGTAGAAAGACAAGGGAGTTGTAGCGTCGTCAAGAAATTGTTCGTTGGGAATTAGTCACTTGAAGGGTACAGCCGTGCTTAGAGTTGATAGTTTCGTTGCACGACTAGTCTAATTGCAACTTGGACGGACGTCACGGACCTAGTCTTGCGACGATACAATTTTTTCATGCCCCAACTTGGTCTAATGCCCATATGTACATTTCTGGCGTCAAAAATGGTCAAAAATGGCGGGCCAATCGCACGATGGCACAAACAGGATCCACCAAGAACACGGAGCGGTCAAAGTAGGATATAGAATGCTGCTTTCCGGCACCGCTCATGCACCAGCTCAATAATTTTTCTCTAATCAAAATTTAATATTTAATGTTTGGTCAGGCTTTATCACCTCCACAAACACATCCAAAAAATTTAAACAAGTCTAATACATAGAAAGCTTACCAACTACTTATATATTTAATTAGATTCATCTAAAATAAGCAATGCTTAAGTAACATAATAATCTCCTAGAAAGATATATAAGCATAAAATAATGTAACACATATTGTTTAAGAAAGAAATGGGAAAGTCGTATCAGTTATTTAATTTTTTTTAAAAAAAAAGTAGACTGAACAATTTGTCAATGCCTCCGCATCACGTTCAAGATTTGAAATTGTAAAATTTATTTTTAGTGAATCTTCCCTTCAGTACTCAAAAGTAAAATAATAAAATATTTCCGTGTAGATTTTTATAAACAACAGCATGACTAATTTGCAAGCCAAATGGATGGCATGACCTTACTCATGGATTTTTCCAAAATTGCTAGCACTCAATGCCCGTACATCATAGCGCTGGCAATTGTAAAAAGAGATGGCTAATTCCTTTTTCTAAGATCAATTTGTTAACAAAATTTTATGTTCAAGAACAGAAGAGTCACAAGATTAATGTGTGAGATCTAGACTGGGCCAGATCCACTTGACCGGCTCAGCCACCTAACTAGCGCTTCACGTGAGGGTACCGAAAAGAACACAATACGAGTGAGAACACAAGACCAATGGATGATTAGGACTAAGGACTTCTGATCAGAAAAATACAAAAAGATGACTAGATTATTCAAGAAGCTTCGACAAACTTGCTAGTTGTTGGGGGAAAAATAGACTGCTCCAAAACACGTGGATGCATCGTCGACACGTGATGACAGGTGCAACGGCAGCAACCTGCAGAGGCGCCCGATTTCGGCGCGCCCGACCTCGAGGCGCCCGATCTCGGCGCGCCCGACCTCGAGGCGCCCGACCGTGCGACTTCTCGCATGAGTGAGCTCCCGAAAACCACGACACTTGAGTACCTCCAAGTGCCCAGCACCGAGGAGCCCGAGCCAGTCCTCTGCATCGAGACCGAGCCGAGTTGGATGGATGTGTTCATCAGCTACTTGCAGAACGAAGTCCTCCCCGATGATGAGCTCGAAGCCCGCCGAACTAAGCGTCCGGCCTCCCGATATATCTTA
Organism: Phoenix dactylifera; assembly: GCF_009389715.1. Taxonomy (NCBI): domain Eukaryota; kingdom Viridiplantae; phylum Streptophyta; class Magnoliopsida; order Arecales; family Arecaceae; genus Phoenix; species Phoenix dactylifera. Next base: position 36,607,414 of record NC_052392.1, on the reverse strand, counting down.
TACGAAGGCAAGCTCTAACGTAGGTCATTCACCTCTCCTTTCCTTAAATGCCTCTGTCCTTTAGAGGCGGATTATGCCATGCGAGAAGTTCATGAAGAAATCTACAAAAATCACCTAGGAGGCCGGGCCCTGGCCCACAAGATTCTACGCCAAGGACATTATTGGCCTCCGCTCCAAAAGACGCATCATACTTTGTCCAAAGGTGCGATCGGTGTCAGCAGAACGCCAACATTCAGCACCGACCCTCAGTCCCACTGACCTCGATCAACGCCCCCTGACTATTTGCCCAATGGGGGATTGATATCTTGGGACCTTTTCTCCAAGCCACCGGGCAGAGAAAGTTCCTTATTATCTCCATCGACTACTTCACCAAGTGGGTCGAAACTGAACCGGTGGCTCAAATATCTGAGCCAAGATGCGAGACTTCGTCTGAAAATCAATAATCTACAGATTCGGACTCCCCCGCATCCTCATATCCAACAACGATTGCCAGTTCGACAAAGTCCACTTCAGAAAGTTCTGCTCCGAGCTCGTCATCGACCGTCGTTTCACCTCGGTCATTCATCTACGGATGAATGGAGAAACCGAGGTGACGAACCGCACCATTCTCCAAGAACTCAAAGCCAGACTCGACCGAGCCAAAGGGCAATGGGTCGAAGATCTCTACAATGTTCTCTGGACCTACAGGACTACGTTCCGACTCCCCACCGGCGAGACCCCCTTCAACCTGGCCTACGGAACGAAAGCCGTCATCCCCTTGGAGATCGGACTTCCATCACTAAGGGTGGGGAACTATGATGAAGCCTCCAACTCATCTCAGCTTAGAAGCAACTTGGACCTCGTCGAGAAGACGAGGGAGGCCGCTCGAGTCCGCATGGCGAGATGCCAACAGAAAGTGGCGCAGTACTACAACTCCATGGTAAAGGTCAAGCTCTTCAAGGTGGGAGATCTCATCCTGAGAAAAACTGAAGCCTCTCAACCTACTAAGCAAGAGAAGTTCGCCTCAAATTTGGAGGGGCCATACCAGGTTGCTCGAGTCCAGCGGCCCGGAGCATACAAATTGGAGTCTCTTGAAGGGACCCTCATTTCCCAAAGCTAGAACTCCAAAAATCTCAGGATGTATTATCAGTGAAGCCCCCAGGGGTCTTTGATAGTCAAGTTTAAAGACCACGCAATAGCACGTATCTGGCAGGATAGTGATTACGGATATCGATCCACAGGGATTGGGGTACAGTTGTTTTCTTAAAAAAATATTTGAAAAAAAAAATTTGTGAAGTCTATTAAACTAAGCAATTTAATAAGAAATGCAATTAAAATGATATCAGTTTGGAGGAACCTAGGGCAAAGAATTCACCACTAACATTGGAACAAGGATTATTTGTATTTTAATCTATTCTTGGATTAACATGCAAATTGGCTACAAGCCTAATAAGCATTTAAATAGAAATTCACAAAAGTAATTTGAAAATAATCCATCTTCAGTTGACATGAAATGTCTACCCTAAACTAATGTGGCAGGACACTGCATCTTCCCTAAGCATGGACTATCTTATATTTACTTAGTGATCATGAAGAACAATTGTACGAACATCATACTTAAAATCACAGAAATTAAATATGATTCAAAAGAAGATATCCATTGAAAACAATAAGTTCACACAACCCCAAGAATATAAAATAAAATATAAAACCCGTGTCCCTTTGTTAGGGCTGCATCCGGCCCTAGAGAGAAGATCAACCTTCCATGGAGTCGTGGGCGACAGCAGCAGTGGCACAGCAGCGGGCTTCTATTTCTTCCTTCTCTCCCTTCGGCGATTCTCCTCTTATCATTTCATTTCTTTTTTTTTTCGTGGGAAGTAATTCCCATAATACCCAAACTATTATCTCTCCTTTTATTTCTTTTCTTCCCGTGGGAACTTGGCTTCTGAGGAGATTAGTTGATGGGAGAAGCCCACCATGGGGAAGAAGAATGCCTTGGTCTTCACGTCCGACTCCTTTAATTAGACTGCCCACCTTCCTATTCCGAGTGTAGATAAGGATCAATGGCTGCGGGATAAGGTCGAATCCTTGATCCTTGAATGCGAAAGATATGCTGCTGGCTCTGATCCGGATGGGAGAACGATCCGTGATGCACGGGATGCATGCGGGTGAGCAGCTGAGATTGTGAGGCTTGGGATTTGGATGTGGAGAGTATCTCAGACGCGGGAGGGACACGGATTATATCACGGAGAGATAGGTGGTAACTGGCTGCGGGATGAACGGTTGGAGACATCCGCAGATGAAGAGGAGACGTTGGGATCTCGGCTGATGGCTTGGTTCGGAAGAGGGAAGACACGCGGATGGGAGGAATCCGGAAGAAGATGGGAACAGGCGCGAGGGGGAGCTGGACTCTGTTTTGTGGGCAGTTTGGATGTGAGCGTGGGAAGGATGAGGATGAACATGAACGGGAGATACACGTAACAGGGGATGATGTAGATGAAGTTACGAAATAAGGATGTAATCCGAGATGCAGGGGATTTTGTTTTAAAGCAGGGGAAGAAAGAATGGAACGTGGGATAATCTGTGATGACGCGGAGATGAAGATGTTGGGAACGGAAGATAGCTGGGACGTTGAGGATGCTGTCCACGGTTGGAAAACAGGGGATGTTCCACGGGCACAGTTGAATGGGGTTGATCTGGAACGAGAGGATAGGAAGTCTAGGAGTTCGGTTGGGAGGAACTGGGATCGGTGGATGCTATGCATTTGGTTCGGATTTGTGAAGGAAGAACAGGTGACGGAAGGTGTTGGGATGAATCTGTGGATAAGGGAGGACTCGGCCTCTGTTCCGCTGAAGCAGGGGATAAGGATTACCGTGGAAGGAGCTTTGAAGCGAGACTTCATATGCAGCGGATCCCAGAATGGATGAGGCTTTAGCTGGATTGGAGCTTATCCCATGGATGAAGGAGGCTGTGAGCAATCCGTTGGTGAGAGCTGGACGCAGGAGGATGTGGATGATGATTTGAACTTATCCCGTGGATCAGGATGGCCGGCAGTTGAACAGAGGATTTAGAGCTGTGAACGGCTTGAATGCTCATCCTTGGAGCTCGGGGATGTTTCCGTTGGCTGTGTTCACGGCTAGGGAACTCGTACGTGGATGAATTCTGTTCGTGGGAGGAAGCTGGATGATGTTGTTTGCTGCTGGGAGGAGATCCAGAAACGAGGAAGACGCATACGGTTGGTAACAGGGAGTATACCGTGTGAGATTTGTTGGACTTGATCCGGAGAAGAGGATGAGGCTGAATACGAGCGGCTGGGATTTATTTGGGAGAAAGGATTTTAGTTGGAGATGATAAGGAAGAAGAGAATCGTGAGCCATGATGGTCGGCTGGGAAGTCTTGGGATGACCCTATTTTTTTTGGACATGGAACAGGGGAGGATCATGCGCGAGCCAAGTCTTCCTCGACCTCGGAAAGCATCGCAGAGTCGACCGCGAGCCCAGACTCCCTCGACCTCGCGCATGATCCTCCGACTAAGGTTGGGATGCCCCGCTGAGTCGACCGCGAGTCAAGTCTCCCTCGACCTCGGGAAACATCGCAGAGTCTACCGCGAGCCCAGGCTTCCTCGACCTTGCGCATGATCCCCCGACTAAAGTCGAGATGCCCCACTGAGTCGACCGCGAGCTAAGTCTCCCTCAACCTCGAAAAGTATCGCAGAGTCGACCGCGAGCCCAGACTCCCTCGACCTCGCACATGATTTCCCGATTAAGGTCGGACGTCATTCAACACCTCCTACGACAACACGCCCCGATCTGAATGGGGACACTTTGCCATGTCGACCACAAGCCAAAGAAGGCTGCTGAAGTTGACCTCGGAGCGGAGTCGCTTAGCTCGACCCGAGACACTTAGCACAAGCTACACGAGAGGTATACCCTATTGGGCGCATACATCTCTCTATATTTACCTGGTTACATTACAGAACGATCAACGGACGAGGCTCGCCTCCTACGTGTATCTCCGATAAGGCCTCGACCGGGCTCGGGATCCCCCGACCGAGGTCGGGATGCCCCGCAGAGCCGACCGCGAGCCCAAGCTCCCTCGGCCTTGCATACGGTCTTCCGACCAGGCTCGGAAGCCCGGCCCTGTTCGTACGCCTCAACCTGGTTCGAGATAACCCGCTACGACGACCTCGAGCTCTACCTGATGATGTTCCGGCCAAGCTCGAGGATACCCAGTCACATTGGCCGTGAACCCCATTTCAAGTCCTGCCTAGCTGCGCCTCGACCAAGTTCGAGATCAAAGAGCATGTACGCTCCGACGGCAGCTCAGCCTCGGCCTACGCTGCTATTGAGTCTGAGCTCAAAGGCCTTTCCGGAAGCCGAGCCCAAGTCTTGGCGGAATTTCTCCGGAAGTTAAGCCTAAATACTTGGCGGATTCTACCGGAGTCGAAGCCTAAGGGTCTAACAGGTTTTTCCGGAAGCCGAGCACGGAGACTTAATAAAAATTTGCCGAACAAGAGTTCAACTCAAGCAACCAAGATAAAGGTCTATCAACTATGCAAATGGAAACAAGCACAAATACACAGCAGAATTTGGAAAGAAAATTTTTCATTGATTGAAAGCCCGAAGGCTAAGCACAAAGTTGGAGTTCGAGGCCGACCCATCTGGTTGTACAGTGGCCGTGGAGGCCGACCTCATTTACAAAAAGAAGAAAAAAGAAAAAAAAACTAGGCCCTAGGGAGCAGCAGAAGGAGCAGCATTGACCTCGGGGCCATCTACGACGATCACGTCGGGATTCCCAGCAGGAGTTGCTTTAGGATCATCCGTAGTGGCCTCAGTCGGGGCTCCGCCGATGGCCCCGGGAGTAGCTTCGGGCACCTCCTCAGCAGCGCCTTCGGCAGCCTCTCCAGGGAGAGCCTCCTGAGTCGTCTGCTCGTCCGCTCAGTCCCGGCCCCAACAGCCTCCCACTCGGCCTCAGGACTTGCAAGCGCGCTGCCGGACCCACCGTCGGAACTTCCGAGCTTGCTCTCATCGTCGGCAATCCCCATGTTGGGCCGGATACCTTTGAGGTCGAGCTAGGGGCAAAACTTCTGCATTTGCCTCCGGAAGTCCTCAAAGCCGCGGATGAACCCGTCCACGGCCTCCTCGTCCATCAAATCGTGGAACTCTTCCGACTCCCGGAAGAGTTGCACCGTGTTCTGGGCTTGCTCTTGCGCCCTTCTATCTCGAGCCTCGAGCTGCTCGACCTTTAGTTGAGAGACCCCCGCCTCGTACTTGAGGCCGACGATCTCGAAGCGGGCGTTGGCCAGGCGCGCCTCGGAGGCGCGAAGCTCCAACCTGGCCAGAGCGTGTGAAGCTTTCTCCTCGTCAAGGCGCTCGACCGTTGACCGCAACTCGGCCTCGGCGGCCTCCATCCTCGCAACGGCCTCCCTCTGCGAGGCCTCAGCTTCGCCGAGCTTTTTCTCGGCCTCCTCCTGTGCCCTTTGGCTCTTCCGAGCCTTATTCTGCCACTCAGACGTCACGAGCACCAGCATGTCGACTTCATGAAGGTGCTGTAGAGAAAGAAAGTGAAGATGAGCAGAGGTCAAGAATTCAAAAAGATGCAAAAATTAAAACAAGGAGGTTACTTACCTGGATGGCGGAGCAGTAAGTCTGATCGACGAGACTGCTAAGATCGGCAGCCTCGAACTCAGCCTGGTCGGCTGGGAGCAGCACCCGGCGAAATATTTTACGTGCAACGTTGCTGTCGTGGAGGGCCGAATCACCCTCGCGGATCGACCGTTCCGAGCGGTCGGGACTCCTCTCGAAGCGGCCCCCGGCCCCCGACTAGCTTGGAAGGCTGGGCCCAGCTGAGCTCGGAATAGAAGGGCGAGACGAGCTCGGGATCCCGAGACCGCTACCCGGCTCGGGACCCGAGCGTCGCAGGCGGACAACCTGATGACCTGGTTGCTGGGAGATGGGGGTCGGGCAAGCTGGGGCCACAGAATCTCTCGCCCCCCTTAAAGAGCCCGAGCTTGCGCGCTTGGCGGACGAAACTTCCTTCCGGATGAACCCGGAAGCCCCAGCCTCAGGTCCCGCCACCTCGGCGGGAGCAGAAGTTGAGGCCGACCTGGCCTTCTTCCTGGGCTCGGGCTGAGCCCCGCCGGCCTCAGCCACCCTCTTCTTATACCTAGCGAAGAGAGCCGCGCTGCTGGTCACCATTTGTGCGATGTCTGAAAAAGGAGAAAAACCTCAAGTGTCAGATTAGCACTAAAAAGATGATGATAAAAAAGAAGGAACAAATAAGACAAGGAATGACAAGACATAGAAGGAGCAGAGCAACCGCCCTTACCCTCGGGGCGCGCCGAGCTCAGGCCGACATTCACCAGGGCCTCCTCGCTCAGGAGGTTGTTCAGAAGAATGTCTCCCCCGAGGCCATGAAGAGCGTCGAGAACCCTCTGCTCATCCGCCGAAAGTTGGGGGAGCTTATTGATGGCCTTGAGCCGGGGTTGCCTCCACTTCGGGTCAAACCTCCATATGCGCTCGGAGGAAAGAAAGAAAATTTTTTCCTTCCACCCTCGAATGGAAGAAGGGGCGCCTCGGAAAAATGGCCTACCGCCCCGAAGGGCGAGGTAGAGCCATTCCCCATCCGCCGGGTTGGACTTCAGCATGAAGCACCGGCGGAAAACGTTCACCGAGGTCGATATCCCATGCGCAAGGCAAAGGGACAAGAATCCGATGATGGTCCTCCATGAGTTCGGAGCGAGCTGCGCTGGGACGAGTTGGTACGCCACCAGAGCTTGTTCACAAACTCGTGCAAAGGGAACCGAAGGCTGGCCCAAAGTATCTCTATGTACACACCAATCCGACCTGGAGGAGGTTTCGTCATCTGGTCTTCCGACCCCGCGGGCTCGAGGTGAAACCCGCGCTGAGGGAAAAACCGGGTGCAGATTAACTCTAACTTCTCCTCGGTCAAGCTGGACCCGACTTCGTTCGGACCGTGACCCATCTCCGAGGGGAAGGCAAAGAAGGAGGAAGAAAAAAAAAGAAGGAAGAGAAAAACAAAAACCCTCCGCGCAAATGTGGGTAGAAGACCTACTGTGGGTTCCGCCGGAAATGCCGCCGGCCAAAAGCGAGAGATCCAAACGACCGCCGGGAATTGCCTCAGGGCACCGCCAGGAAGGACTAAGCGATGACTGGAAGAAAAAGGAGGAAGAAAATGGAAGAGGGGGAAGGCAATAGCTGCGACGGCCAAATAAGAACCTTTAAGGCTAGGTCAAGGGTTTATATAGGCCCTTCCGACAGCCCAGATCGGCAGAGCTAGATCTCGCCTTCCACCTGGATCGCGCCACACGTCGGCCCCGAAAACCGAAGCGGCGTATTAACCTGGACCGATGCTTTAAATGCATAATCAAAGCGGCATTTCGTCGGATCCAGGAGCCTCATCATGAGTCCGCAGCCCGGAACCGCCTCGAAAAGCAAAGGGGCGTCGCCTCGTGCCCTCATCGAAAGTCGCCCCGAAGCGCGCGGAACGGCGGAGCAATTTAAAGCTACCTGGTCCCACTAGCATAATAAAGACAACTACTTCCTTCGCCCGTGCTCGCAAGCGGTTCGAACTCGGAAGTCGGAGGGTAGTGTTGGGGGAAAAATGGACTGCCCCAAAACACGTGGATGCATCGTCGGCACGTGATGACGGGTGCAATGGCAGCAACCCGCAGAGGCGCCCGACCTCGGCGCGCCCGACCTTGAAGCGCCCGACCTCCAGGCACCCAACTGCCAAGCGCCCGACCTCAGAGGCGCCCGACCAAAGGGTGAAGCAGGCCTCTCCACTCCTCCAGGAATCAAGCTCATCCCCTCCTCATCCGGGATCCAATCCCGCGGTCTCCCTCTGAGCAACTGTCAACCATTAAATGCGCACGATCTTCACGGACCTCCAGCTTACTCAAAATCTCAGGCCATCCACGGCAACTCGTTGACTCACTCAACTACATCTAGTCACCCACTGCGACTCATTAATTCACATGATTACGCCCAATCATGACAGTAACTCATTAATTCGCCCAGTCACATCGCAAGTAATCCTGGCATCCCTCCTATAAAAAGGAAACTTCTTCCTCTAAAGTGGGGACCGAAAAACTTCTGACTCTGACTCCTGCATACAGTCTATCTTTTTCTCCGCAAAAGCCCTCTCGGACTTAAGCATCGGAGGGCCGGCGCCGGAAACCCCGGCCACCAGCTTCTTGCAGGATCCCCGGAGGATGCAGCCCGCCGACGCACCACCGCCAGCTGGAGCTCCTCCTTCTCAGCCAGTGATCGCCTCCGGATCCAGTTTCCAGCAACACTAGTCTTCATCACCCATACAATTATGGAATCGGAAATTTAGCAGCAAACCACTAGGCGTAGGCCCCGTAAAATGAAGCCTTCACCGGAGGAAAAGATGCCGGCATTGGCATCTTCACTGGAAACTGTGGCAGTAGAGTATCAAAATTATGATATTTACGGCTTGTCCTGTGGATGGTCTGAAATTGTCACCCGTGTGGGTGCAGCAGAGATCTACAATTATCAAACGTTCCATTTGTTGCTCATCGAACTCCATGTTTAATCTTTCATATCCTATAGTGAAACACATCCTATCCCATAAAGTTCCCAAACCCAGCTGCCAAGTTTATTATGTCTTGCTACTTTGTTTCAAACACCCTTTCTTAGTTTTTCATATTAGACAATATAATCAGTCAATATTACTGAACTTGTATATCAGTCGATTTTAGATTAAAATTGCATTTGATTCCTAACATGTAATGTTCTAGTTTTCTTTACATACAATCAAGAAATAAAGAACCAACATGGTAATCAAAGTTTTCATGTAAATTACGTTGCTTTCTATTATTTTTGGGTGGAAATCACGTCTTGGTTATCCAGTCTTCACTTGTCCCAGCTTAAGCTCAGATCAAGAAACCATGTTTCAATAAGGTCAGGTTGAGCTTGGATCGAGACCTCAATGCAAGCTAAGCATGAAACCACCTCTAACCAAGCTCAATCCACCTCAAGTGTCCAATTTAGAAAGGCTGGAGGTGGATGGGCTTAAGGGTGTTAGGAGAGAAGGGCATGCCAAATCCGTCCAAGGTTGTGGCCATTTTTAACAAAAATGGAAATGAAATATTTTTGTTGCAAAATTAAATACAGAAATGCCTCCCTAAAATACAAACGAAAATGACATTCACGAGGCCTTGCAAAATGCATTTAATAAATTTGATCACCTGAATTAGCAAATTGGGGTGAAATGTATCCCCTGGTCCCCAGAAAGCTGGCTTAAAAAAAAAAAGGAGAATTGGACCAGATTAAAAAGCCCTAATTTAATTTAAAAGAAAAATCTTTCAAATTCTCTGCCATGGGTAATCGCCAATGCAGACCACCCAAAGGGACATTAGTCAACCAAAAATCTGGGGAATATAACTCATTAAGCAAATGCAATTTAAACCCATAAATTGGACCAGATTATATGCTATATTGAAAGAATAGAATATTAATCTCCTAAGATGTCACTAAATGCCATTTACCTCATACAAATGGATCTGTATGTTCTCCAGTTAAAAAGAAGAGATTTTAGGACAGTCGCATGAAATGAGCTAAGAAAACAATAATGGAGAACTATGAGGACCACAATATTTTTCTTTTTAAAAAATTTTGAAAAAAATAATGGGTATAAGAAATGTGAAACTGCCTTGCTTTACAGCTTACATGCTGTGGCTCGCAGGGCCTAGAAGTCTGTCTTCCTCCTTTGGGACATCCTCAGTAGAGAGTTCGATACTTTGCTTGGCAGTCATCTTGTTCCACTCATTCTCTACACGAAAGAAAATCCACTGAAACCGCCGCGATATCTCCAGAGCTGTTATTGTGAAGACAGTCAGGTAGTTGTGCCGAAGATGAGCAGAAAGTTTGTAGGTCCATGTGCATCGAAGAATTAAGTTGCTTCCTATTACCCAGTAGAACACCTGCAATTCCACGAACATCAATTTACTGATAAAATATTCGATAAGAAACAAATGGAAAATTTTGCAGATCTACAAACCATACCCATATCCGCCCATATAGAAGGCTTGTGCAACGATGTGGATTTTTAAACTTGAAAATTCTGGTAAAAACACTGCAAACATAGAGGCATAGAGCATACGAGAATATGTGACTTACTGTCCAACAACAAAAAAAAAAAGGTGAAAAATAAGGGGAAGAAAAGCATTTTTACATACCTCAAATCCCAATCACGGGCAATATCCCAGTAGAAAGAATACAATGAATTTATGACACTAGAAAGAAGCCAGAGAGGGCGATAAAAATTGGTCCACTTGTTAGGGAAGACATGATACTTGAGGGCTGAAAGAAATATTACTGGGACTGCAGTCGAATATTTTAAAGCTGTAAAATTGAACAAAACTAGTGTTACTTTATTACCAAAATGGAAAAAGTAGAATAGAGTGATCTGAAATTCTAAATAGCATAACTGAGTGAAAAAGTAGTAAAACCACCCAACGACTGGTGCTGCCTCCTTAATCAGCATCAACATTTCATACCCATCTGAATCTATCCCAAAGGAAACACATGATATGAACAATATCTAAATATACAAGGCTCAGAAAATGGTGCATTCGTAAAGACGATTCTAGTGGACCTTAAATGGAGGCACTGTTCTAAAACACTAGAGGTCCCTGAGATTGGCTGATATTGGTCTGACTCATCAGTATGGTTTTTTTAAGAATGTTATTTGGCCATCCCAGTGGATGGCCAAAAGAAAGATGAACCAAGATATCGGTTTATGTCAACTGAGATGAATAGATAGATGGAATTTAAAAACAACCTCAAATCCTGATTACTTGCCAACAAAAAGGGATCAAATAATCTAAAACTACGCTGAGATTTCGTCTCCTCTCTTACCCTTGTCTGCTCACTACCTGTCAGCTGCCGCGCCCAATCCCGCATTGCCTCTCTCTCTCTCTCTTGTGGATTTGTCCGTCGACTCTTAGTTTTTTCATGCTAAATTGAGAGAAAAGCTGATCCCCGAACCATGCTTTGTTTTTATGTCACATTGACAAATCCTAGTCCATGTACTGTGTTCTGAAATTGATTTTGGAAACATCAAATGGAGCATTGCATTTCATCATAACTATTACTATTAATAGTCTCATCCTCTTAACATTTAACTTCAAGCTCCTGTAAGTCTACCATTTCTTGTTACATATCTTCTCTTCCAATTCTTGCCAGTAAGATGTTTTTTCCTGCTACTATCTATCTTGTTTTATTCTCATTAATATCAGATTAACGACAGTTCCACCAGTGAGATAATTCTTTCCTTCCTTGGACAAAGAGCTTGACACATTGGTTCCTTAATTTTAAATCATACCTAGTCCTTTGATCATATATCACCAACCTTCTCAACATTTTAATATTTAAACATTAAAGTGAGCAATATAGCCAAGTGTTAAGAACCTTGCATGCATACAAATGAGTTTAAATTAGGTAATAATTGATTTATTTAAATCAGACTACATAATCTTAGGCTAAAACTGAAATTGAATTTTCATCTTAAATAATTTTAATCACTATATATAGATCTACAATATGGAGGTTGGCTGAGGATGTAGAGCGAAATATGATGATGAGTCCTCAGAGGAATAAAGACGATTGCCCCTAAAGAGGCTTAATCTTATCTCTCTTGTCCACTAAATAAACAATCTTCTTTAAAATCTCTTTATAGATGAAGTTCATATCAAACTTGTACCTTGGCATTTTGAGAGACTGAATTGGATATATCAATTACTAGTTGCTTCAACTTTTCATGGAGGTTTGACTATTATCTACGTAATCTCTCCATTACGAAAACAAAGAGACCTTCAGCACCTTTTGTTTCAGTATAGATGTACCTCATTATGAGTCAGATCAGGTTAGGTTAATAACTTATGTAGCCTTGACCCATAATTGACCGACCTGACATCGGGTCGATACCCTTCGTTCATAACCACCCATGGGTCAACCCTCCTAACCTGATTAACCAACGACAATCTCAATCCTTGACCAACCGAACCTACCTCTGTTTAGCCCAATCTTCACAACTCCAAATAATTTAAAAATTTTCAAGACGAATAAAACAACTAGTGGTAAACAAAAAGATCAACCACCCCTAATATCCCTATCTAAGATCATGATTAGTCTGACCTAAACTATCATGATCCAAATAGAACTCTACCCTCATGATCCGACACTAGTCAAGGTTTGACCTACATCCGATCCGTTCAAATTCTAGATCAAGAAATTTGACCCATACCTAGCTCCAACTAGAAAAATCCTAATCCAACCTGGCCCAAACAGGTTCAATTCAAGTTGGCTTTTCAGACCTGATTGATTTTTGCTTACTCAAGTTCATATCAACTAATAATTAAGCATTTTTAGAGACTAATTCAAGCTTACATGGATTTTTGAATATCATCCATGACATGGTGAAAGCATACAAGAGCAAGAAGAGGCAATAAAAGATAAATGGACTAAATCTGAAACAAGGTACGCCGTCTCTGTTCCAGGCTCTGTACTGGTGACACACTATCACTATGTCAGTACGATATGGCACGGGGCCAGTTTGGCGTACCGAATGCCGGTACGCCCCTTGTACCATGTATCGGTACCAAACTGGTACAGTACGATATGCCCCATACCATCCAATTTGGTACGGTATGGCGAACCTTGATCTGAAACCTTAATTACAAGATTTTCTTGAGCAGAATGCATCAAGAATCCTTCTAATAGTAATAAGAAATATCTGAAACAAAGTAAAAGTTATTTTATTAGATCAGACTAAATTTGAAATTGATTCTGAATTTAAATAAATGACATATCTAGATATAGATTAAGCATGGATATCTTTAATAATTTCTTTCACATCTAACATTAAGCATGTATTATTAGGCGATTTCTAAATGGCAATTACTTGGACATATATGAAAGTTTCTACTAGTCTTGGACATCCTTAAAACAAATAAATGATCCTCGAGACTTGATTGCCAAAATAAATAAATAAAGAAAGAAAACAAAAACATTAGGAAACTAAGGAATGGGGATGTCAGAGAGACTGACAGACTTGGATTTGACCCAAACATGTTATGCAATAGTTGATCCACAAGTCAGGCATGGATCCAAAGGAAATCCACAAAACATTTTTGGTCTTGGTTTGGGTCTAATGAAAGTTTACCTCAATTGATCGGCACCTAACAGTATACCAAGTTTATTTAATACATTAGTTATACTTACAGTTCTCCTCCTATACCCTTCGCATTTCTTGTTTTGTAATTTATACTTTAAGGCATGGTCTGAAATAGCAATGAATAGGGTTATACCTGTCATGCATCAATATGGTATGTAGCACAGCATCCCCCCGCATCTACTCAGGGTTTGTTCATACATGGCTATATGGAAACATATGCACCTAATAAATAACCCTTGGTTTGGGGCGATATGTACCATGGTGTTGTCATTTTTTCAAACCTTGCTACAAATATTTGATGTATTCTTTTGTAGGAATTAAGTGAATTTGGCTTACTAGATCCTTGAGTTATTCAATCATTCTTCCATATGAAAGAAGCTAACCAAGCCCTATACTGCATTCCTCCATTTTGTTGTTCCTACCTCCAACCCCCACCAATGGCCCATTGCACCGACCCTCTAATTCAACTAGCCTTCAGACCAATTAAATATATGGATGATTAAAATTCATTCAATATTAGTACCCAATTGAAAAGCGTCAAAAGTTTTCTATAGGGGGTGCTATCTAGTAGGACCAGATCCAAGTATTGCCCAAACCATACCTGACCTGGCTGGGCTTCCAGGTCCATATTTAAATACATACCTTACCCGTCCAACAATTGGGTTGAGCAAACTTCAAGTAGGATCAGATAGGGATCAGGTTCAGGTTGGTTTGGATATGGATCAAGATTGCATCCAAGTCAGAAGCGGGCACCACTATTTAGAAAGCTCAATAGCTTTCATGCCCTCAACATTATTCACTGATGATGCAAACTGAAGGTATAATTAATAAGATTTATTAAAAATGTGCAGGATGTAAGTTTAAAACATATTAATTATTTAATAAACTATTTAGTATGAATTGGGTTTGGGTCCGGATCGAGTCAGATCAATGAAAACCAAATCCAAAACCTTATATATATATATAGGGGATTGATAACCTACTCTCTGTTATGGTAGGTTCTCAATCTACCCATTTTTTCGTAGACAAAAAATACCCTTACTTTTTATAACTCTTAAGGGTATTTATATCTTTTTACAATCCCGCATTATTTCACCCTCTCAACCCCCCCAATTAATACTCTCTCCCTCTCTCTCTTTCTCTCTTCAGTGTATATATATGTGTGTGTGTATGTATGTATGTATGTATGTATATATGTATACATGTACATTTATATATATATGCATATACGTACGTATATATACATACATATATCTATCTATATATACATACATCTATATGTATATGTATATATATGTACATACATATACATCTATATATGTATGTATATACATACATATACATCTATATGTATGTATATGAGAGAGAGAGAGACAATTAATTGGGGGGTTGAGAGGGTGAGTTAATGTGAGATTGTAAAAATACATAAAATACCCTTAAGAGTTATAAAAAGTAAGGGTATCTTTTGTCCAATGAAAAATGGGTAGATTGATAACCTACCATAACAGAGAGTAGGTTATCAATCCCCATATATATATATATATATATATATATATATATATATATAAAATTGGGTTGGGTCGAGTTCAAATTGAGAAAAATTGAGAGAAGGACGACTTAAATAGTTTGGGCATGTGCAATATAGGCCGATGGATGTGCTAGTATGAAGGAGTGATTTGATATATGTAGAAGGAAAAAGAAGGTGGACCAAAAATCACATGGGATAAAGTGGTAAGGAAGGACTTGATATTGTTACATCTTTCAGAAAGTGCGGCTCTAAATAAAGCGGAATGGAGGAAAATAATTCGTGTAGCCAACCGCACTAGTTTGAGATTAAGGCTTAGTTGAGTTAGAGTTAAACTGAGCTAGTTGGGTTCAAATTAGGTTATTTTTCAGACCTAGAACCAAACTTGAAAAATTGAATGCATCTATGTTTACACCAACACCCAACACATAGGCGTACTAGTCACTATCGGGTCCAAGTCATGGACGAGTCTACAGAGCCTAGTGAGTAGTGACACCCTAGTTTTCTTGAAGATTGTTACTAATTGAACCTGAACCCAATATGCCTTAACACAAACCCCATATGTATCTTGTAAAGGCCTGATTCCCATACCTATTCCATAAAGCTGATAGGTCTTATGAAATCTCACCTACCTGAGCCTGATCTTCTTATTGGATAGGTAGGGTTTGGATCAATATAAAACCTAAATCTTCTAATGGGTCCAAATCAAGTTTGGCTCATTCTTAGATCCAAGTCGACGATAATCTAATCATGAATGCAGGTTGTCCAATACCCAAATTGCACCAAAGCAGCAAAATGCCATCAAGATGACTTCATTTGGACATCTAAAATAGAACCAACCCTATCTACTCAAATATAAAAATAATATAACCATCCAAAAATCTCAACAATCCCATGCATTATCACCATGCGAAACTTATTCCCCAAGATGCACCCATTCCGAATATTATAATCCCTTGACAAAATATTTTTAGAAGGAAGAAAGTAATTAAAGTAATTTACTCATGATCTTTCAATCAGATAGCACAATGTCAAAAGATAATAAGGCCTCCAATTTTGACGTTGACATAGCATTGAGTCAAGAATATCCTTCCCCTCATTGTATTTATCCCTTCAAGATTCATAATTTTCACCTTTCATCTCAACTAACACTCCTTTCGTCTCATGACTTCTTTACTACACCCGAAACCCCTTGCCTAAAGTCAAAACTTTAAAGAAACTGCTTTTGGAAGCATGTTAAGCAAGAATCAAAATAGGTCTAAATAAAACACCAGAACCAACCAGAAAAAATTGGCCAAAGATCAAAAAAAATATCATTTAAGGACAATAAGTTTCTGTTAGATAAAGAATGATTACAGATGTATCAAACAACATTCAAACGGAAGACCTGCATTGGAAAAATACCCATTAGCCTACCTAACCTCAAGTTACAAAGGCCAAACTCAAGCATTTTGAGATGAAGTGACTGCTACTTTTGGCATATGTATTCATGTTGACAGGTATTTGTCTCCTTAAAAATGTAATACTCATCCAAAATGGATGAAGTATGACAAACAATATGCACTAGTATTTGACATCAGTTTAAGTTTGCAAGTGAGAAAAAAGTACAAGGCATTTCTGTTCCTAGTAAATAGCATTTCCAGTCTATATCTTTGGAGATCAGGGCAACTTCTCAATCCACCATTGATTGTGTGCAGGTTCTGCTGCCAGTATTCTTATAAAAATAATCTATCAATTTTTTAAACAGTTTCTCATTCATATAAAATAGCAAATATAAGATATAAGCACTTCAATAAAATCAGATGAATAGTGTAATGATATCAGAAAATCAGATGAATAGTATAATGATATCAGAAAATCAAATGACAGGCATGTAAAAGTGATCCTAGGGTACATAGCCAAGACATCCTATGTGACCTGTTATCAACCATATAAAACAGACTATCATCTCATAATATTCTAAAGATATGTGACCTGCAGAGCAACTAGTAATACATGACATCAAATACAATGCATTCTCAACAGGCCCTAGCAAGTTACAATTGTAGTGGATAATGTTCATAGAAACTAGATCTTACTTAAAATAAGTGAAAGCAGTCCATGCTAAGAGAAACTAGATCATAGCCAAAATAAGTGAAAGCAGCCTATGCTAAAACATACCATTTAAAAAGGATGTCTTTTCTTTAGTGTCCTTGTACTGACGCAGACATTGGAAAAAACGGCACAAATATGGGAAGACAAGCACTAAAGGAATAGCAAGAGAGTGGCTACCACATATAGAATCCGCCTCGAACCAAGCAATTGTTGCAACCTGAGAACTCACCCATAAATGGAAATTTTGTTAGTTATGGAAAAACTTGGCTTTAGTATGTTTAAACAAAAAGATCAATCTAGCTCTTCTACACTGACCTGTCGGTTAACCATCCGGCAAACTGAACGCTCCAAATCTGACAACACCTGAAAGAAATTAATAATTACCACCAGCACCAGTATTTGCACTGACAACAAAAAAAATCATTTTGAGCACATATGCGCAGTAGTTTGGCTCCTTCAATTTCTGAAATAACCAATTAACACTAATAGCTCATGGGCACTCAGCCCTTCTCCCTCTTCATATTCAATTAAAAAAAAAAAACCTCACATGACAATATACATGCGTCACAAACTTCTCATGATAAGCGTGCTTTTTTGCAGGGAGCAGCATTCCTGGACCCTATAACATACCTAAGGAATTAAAACCTAAACTCCATGAAGGCAATATGAGGGCATGTGTAAAATTCGTATATCATGAAAACAAGATTTCGTGTCTGACATCTGTGTCAAATTCAGATATAAAGACAGGATCCAATTAAAGTAGAAGAGTTTTATGGAATAATTCTTTTTACTGTAACTGGGGAACAGTTAGCATCCAAGTAACAAAAGGTGATTGAGGCTTGTAATAGATGGATCATTCACATCTCTATCATCTATTTCTATATAAAGGAATGAATTGTAATGATGCAATCTGCCAGGGGACATACCTTGGACATTGATGTTAAAATATCAGCCAGGAAAAAATCAGAAAATGTGATCGCCTGCATTGAACAAGGACTCATGAAGTTGTAAATGTAAAATCATACCTCAATTATAAAAACTTCTTCAAGCAACAGCATAGATACTTTCAAGCAAACTAACAGAGTTTCGTCTAGCTTCTCTCATCAATGGTGACAATCTAGAGCCATAATCTTCAAAACATCATGGTAAAACTCAAAGTGTACCAAGTTATTGTCCAAAAATGGATTTAAACAATCAGGCTCCTTTCCCCTTTGTTTCTTTGTTTTTTTTTTGAAGAGTTAAATAGTTGCATTTGAAATAAAATATAATCAAGAAAACAATTTACATAATATGTTCTTGAAATATAGTTGAAGTTTATAAAAGCAACTTCCATGCCCCTTTTGTTCCAGCTGTGTAACAGAAAGAATAAACCAGCACATTATTTTGCCTCTGGAGGTTCACTGAATAATTTAACAGGAAGTGCTTAAAATTTAAAGCTTAATCATGTTCAAATCTCTCCAGCCAGCGATATCTTATAAGCCCAAGTCTCCTACACAAGTTGCCTTAAAGCAATAAGCTAAAACACTTGCCTGTAATGGAAGTATTATACGCCAAAGAGTCCTTAACAAGTAGTAGCGAGATGACAAATAAAAAATATCAAATGGAAATACGAGAAGCATCAGCATAACAGTATATAGCATAACCTGCAAGTTAAAACAAGTGGTTAGAGATACTTCTATCCAATGTAGTGGTTAAAGAAAAACACGTCTGGTATATGTTGCCTTCATATATCAGCACAGGCACAACATGAGAAATGCCATTCATACTAGGAAAAAAGGTTATACAACATGCACATGAATATTGCACGTGACCAGTAAAATGTTTCCGCTACCTAAAGGAAACTATAAATAAAAAGTATTGCATAACTATAGATTACTATCACACAAAACATTTAAGCAACTCCTTGTTTGCAGCATGAGTTATGAAGTGTCTTTAAATACATTTTAGGCATCAGGCAAGAACAATATAATATACAGGAATCATAAAGAAGCAGCTTTTTGTTGAGGCCACCAAATAAAGATCAGTTACTAAAGGGTTGCAAAGAAATCTCATGCATGTTACAGTATATCCTCCAACGGAGTGATCAGAACATCTTGAAATGAACCAGTTCATTCGCAGGTAGAGATAAAATCATCAGTAAGCTGTCTTATGACAAAAATTATTATAAAATGCACTTTCCCATCCAATAGTTGCACAGCATGAGATGGAATAAGATTATAATGTGGATCTCCAATGAAGTAGCAAAGACTAGAAAGAAGGGAGAAAAATTGATGTGAGAATTTTTGCATATATGTAGCAGCACTGCAGCGATGCTCAACTACAAACAAAAATATAGACAAATCAAGAAATCAACAATCCAATTAAGCCTTTTCCCGAATTTAGAACATAAGTAACAGTACGAGTGTCTGGTGGAATAAACTGATGGAGTATTGATTGATGATAAGGAAATGCAACTGATAGGTATTTTACTTCAGTTATAATAGTCCAGGATGCCTCATACATAGATGCAGTTCAGGCTGTATGTCCAAATTCTCCTTGGAAAATGAACCAAAATAATGACAATATAAACTTAAATATCAATCGGATACTGAATGGTATCAAGTTCAAAAAATTGACATGGATACTGAAGTTTTGTTAAATCAACGGATTAACATAGCATAAACTAACAAGTATTGCTGAAATAACTGCTAGATAAAAAATTGCAATCAAATAAAATGATTACTAGCAATAGTCGGAAATGAGTTGGTTCTCTCAGTCTCCTTGTTTTAAGAAACTCGGACCGAAAAATCCTTAAATCAATAGCATGCCAGAGCATTAATGAAACAACAAGCAATTCATCCTAACCATGATCTCTATTAAGTCAGAAGTCAATTAAACAAATAATATTTATATAATCTGAAACGTAAATGCTTTAGCAGTCATTTCTGTATACCAACACCAACAAGTCTTATCTGATCTATATGGATATCATATATTAAGTTATGATCCATCAAAGTTTGAGAATGTTTTTGAACCAACTCTCGACCAGATGTCAACACTCTGAGTTGGTACAAATTTCAGACCTAGTTCACTGTGGACCTGAGAGGGGCCACCACCGAAAACCTTGAAGATCAGTTGCACTTAGGAAGACAAAAAATTGGTTAAATAATTTCCAAGCAAGTATCTTTGATATTTAAACTGCACGTATATTTAGAAGTGAGAACAGACTCATAGGAATGATTAAGCTTTGTATAATTTTTGTAAATGTATTCAAGTGAAACTTCTATAACAGTTCAGGAGGTCAATCCAAGAAAATGGTTGCCTTCTTCGAGATTTCTTACTATGAACCATTTTGAATTTCTAAAAGGATGATATATATTGAATTTTCCCCAAGCATGCAAAGTTCACCTTGGAGGATGTAACAGTGTCATGATGTGCAATGCCATAACATTGGATAACAACTGCTGGACTACAGAACACTGCCATAAGCAAGGTCCGCCGTACCGGTACCGGTCGGCGTACCGGTGGCCGGCCGGACCGGTACGGTACCGGTCCGGTCCGGTACGTACCGGCTGGTACCGGTCCCGTACCGGCCGGTACGCGGTGGTTTCAAAAACCACAGCGCGCGGCGCTGTGGTTCTAAAAAAAAAAAAAAAATCGTACCGGTGCGAACCGGCCGGTTCGCACCGGTACGAGGTGCGAACCGGCCGGTACGGGCTCCGAACCGGCCGGTACGGGCCCGAACCGGCCGGTACCGGCCGGTTCGGATAAAAAACCGGAAAATACCGGTTTTTTATCCGTTCCGGTACCGGTCCACGGCCGGACCGGTACGGCATTCCATGGCCATAAGTCTCCTTCCCTGCAAGCCCACCTCTGCTCACTTTTGGAGTTTCTTCCATAGCCTATGATTTTTTTAATCAAATTTACTTTCTACTACTGGTTACACCATCCCATTTATACTATTTTGGTGTAGTTCAGCACTCATTAGCATAGTTTCAAATCCGGGTGGGACATCTTGCAGGATGCCAAGATACAGTACCATCCCAAGTGTCAGAATGGGCATCTCAATGACCTGATCGGCATGTTTTGGGACATTTCTGTCCCAAGTGTCATGACGGGGCAGGACGGCGGTGCATCTTGCACGTCCTTATCCACAGAAAAACCAAGATGACCTCATCCCACAGGATTTAAAACCTTGCTCATTAGGTTTTTGCAATCTATGATTGAGATGGGGAAAAAACAGTCTACTACAAAAAGAGGGTGAAACTTTCTCATTACAATAATAAGATACATAATGTTCACCTACAAAATTGATATTTATATAGAAAATAACAGGGACATTCTATTTGCATGGTTTTAAATGAATAAGTAACAAAGCTAACACTTTTCTATGTAACACATAAAGTTGAAACTTTGCAGATGTAAAATGTTTCTTGTTTTAATTACAATGATAGTCTTCTTCAATGTCACAAGTAGCACTTTCTTCACCAGAATCATAGATGGGCCCTTCAGACAATATTTGAGACCTATACTCAATGTACTAAAAAGTGGAGAGTGGCATGTAGCTGCCAGGTGGTTTCATAGTGGATAGCAATCTGCGGATGCTATAGCAGTTTCTATGAACTCAAAGCAGGTTGTTAAAGCATATCAATGATTTTTCTTACAAGTATCAAAAATCAATACTTTAATATGAAGTTCATGCAACAAATAGAAAAAGAACAAATCAGGACAAAGTATAGAACATTATCAATCTAACATCATAATACCATATCAAGTTATCAACATTCATACAATGTAAAAGTCCACAATCTAATGACAAATATCATTATCCACCATACATAGTAACATTGCTCATATAATAAAGATGTCCACAATCACATAACATCAGCCATAAATCAAAGATGCTCGAGCAAGCTAGGTGGTGCATCGCCTGTGAAGCACCAATGGGGGAGCTCCAGCATTGGAGCTTTGTGGTGCCGCACTTGGAGGGATGCCTCATTCTTTCCTACTTTCTTCTCTTCTCTTCTTTCCAACACTCCGTTCAATTAGAGTACCAAATAAGTGAACCAGCCCTTCCTTCAATAAACACCCACAGGTCAAATTATTGCTTAATTGCTGAACCGGTCAAATTAGAGCCGATCCAGCCCACTTTAGAATATAGCGCCCAATATAAAGCAATAGTGTAGTGGCCATTGTAGTGGCTTTTTGCCTGCTAATACCGGGTGTTATACACCCAGGCGCTATATAAGGCTGCCATGGCACATAGCATAGCAGTTTAGGTCCAAAACCGCTATAGTGGCTGCTAAATCTGATTTTTAAAATAATTCCTATACTGGAGATGATTGTTAAAAAAAAGGCATGTCAATCCAAAAGTTTTGATATCAACCTCTCCTCGCAGCTCCTCCAATTAGAACATGATAATCCATTTCTGAAATTTAATATTCGTTCTGAACAATACTTATATGCAACTTACATTTGGATATGACTTGCCTATTTTCTTCCTTCCAACTAAAACCTAAGTTTTCATAATATCCTCAAACATGTTATTATCTTGGAGAATATAAGTCATGCATCAAAAGGATCGTCAATACTCGCTGATCATTTCCAAACAATCAGTAATGAATAATGCATGATTTTCCATCTTCTATGCCTTGAATATAGAAAATCCTAACACTGCAAAAAAAGCAGTTATATTTCCCAACTTTTCAATTCCCATTATAACCTTAACTAGATATTTCCATTACAGATTTAGACCATACCAAACTTCTACAAAAAGGAATTCTAACCTTGTTGGTGTCTGAAAAAGAGTCCAAGAAGAAACTTCCCTTAAGTTGAAATTTCATGTTCTGATGATTAATAAGAGGCCATGTCCTCCAAAAAATCTAAATTCGTAGTGATTCATTGCTCATGTCAAAAGTAAAGTTTATTTAGAATGAGAAAATAGCATAACAATTAAATCTTAAACAATTTCATGGAAAAGGCATATTAGCATGATAGCATCTGATCCATGTTAAAATCCTTTTAAAATTTCTCTCATCTTTAAAATATTTAGTAGCCATGTGCATCATAGCTAGTATCACAAAAGGATGTTACAATTTTCATTACTAAAAATCTGAATATATTGTAATAAAATTAAAGTGTTTTGGAACGTAATACCAGAGATTGTATAAGAAATTGTGGATAAACCAATTTTAGCAGCTTATGAATCAAATGATCATGAGAAACAATGCAATTAATTGTACAACTTCAGGTTAAAAATGATGGCTGACACAATTTCTAAGTTTATAGTGTAAACCATCAGAGGAATATCAGAAGCAAAGAGCAAGTTCATTTCAAAATAATATAAATAAACAAAAAAACTTAGACACTCAAAAAAAAGTGTTATAAGATAGACAAGATTTAGGATCATCAGCTATCAATAAGAGAGAAACTGATACTACACTGGTTGTGATGCGGCCAGTGACACTTCCCCATGTGAGTAGAGATAAAGATAAGCTGTCATACTTGTGGGCACTATGATGGTCATCCAAGTAGAACACTGTTGGAAACATCACACATTAGTCATTTAGCATCAAATGAATATTAATAAAAATGCCAAACAAAGGCATAAGCAATTAAATAGAAATAAATTCATTTCCAGATTTAGGGGTAAAACGAATTTAAAATCATCTTAATTAATTAGCATGATAAAAGATTTAATAGCAAAAGTAATCTTTAACTTAGTGCCCAATCATTTTCAATTCCACCCAAATTACATTTAAAGCTAATTTTCGAGCAGCACCAAAATAAATCATGAAGAACTTATTTACAACCTTGAATATATATACAATAATCAATACTATCCACAAGTTTCCTAAATTTCACCCAAAATACTCTTACATTGTTATGGCGTTTTTTTCAAAACTTGTACAACATATGATATAGAAAGCAGGACGAACTTTTCTAAAGGGAGTGATGAAAAATGCTTTTCAATATTACAAAGCAAGATAAATTAGAAGAATTAGCATATAATGTATTGCATCCTCAATAAAAAAAGGTTCAAATCTCTATTCTTCTATAATAATTGCAATGGGCACATGCAATGCACATTTTAGAAAAATAATCAATATACCATAATTACAAACAACATTTATGATATCAATTATTATACTTTTAAGTTTATGATGAACTTACATTATATGACAGCACAGTATAGAAATCGATAATAATGAATATGAACAAAGATAAAATAATTTGAAGCAAAGAGCCAACTGATTGTGATAGTTCCTTTTGTTTGATTCCTAATATATTGTGCTAGTTGATTGCATTTTCTTCCTAATGTATTTTGATTTTTTGGTATTTCTCGTTTTCTTTATTTTGTTGACATAGGATATTTTAGAATTAAAGTAAAGGCCATTTTGTCCATAAAGTTGATAGACAACAACAACAGAATAATATTTGAAAGTTAAATGTTCTCATTAATATAGCATAAAAAAGATGTGAACATCATAACAATTAATAAAAACAACAGGCTCGGCAAAATTAACAGCAAGAAAGCTGATTTTCTTGAAATAATGAGCAGTAACTGCCCTTTTGTTCGGTAATCAGAAGTAACTGGAAAATGATAAAAGAATTTCTCTAGGAGAATAAATGGATACGTGATCCAAAGAAGGAAGTGTCAGCCTATGTAGAAAAATTTGGTTCCAATCTATAAAGCAATAAAATTGCAAATGTTGAATGCACAACCCACCATGAGTCGAATAGCTAATAATAATTTGAGCAGGAAAATAACTTACAGCATTCACATGATGATTATGGTATTTGGCAAATCATATAATTTCCCTCCAGAAGAATATAACTATGATATTAATACTAAAATATATCCATAAAAAATCACAATAAAACTTCCAGAATATGTGTGTAAAATGGGTTTCATGCCAAGACAGGACAAGGACATCACTTTATCAAAGTGCAGTAGTGCTATTTATTTACAGCCTGTTCCAGGTGGTAAGAAGATACCTCTTGGAAAAGCACTATTTTTAGTTGAAAATGCAGAATAATATGGTGAAAATATGTGTAAATTAAGATACTGGAATCAAATAGTCATACCTTCCATATCTCTCGGTATGTAAGATGGGTATGGTCAAGATCAAATACTTTTGCATAGCTTACTGATGATTGAGCAAAAACCCATAGGTTAACTCCCCAAAGCCAAACCATCAATGTCTGTAACATTAAAAACAAAAAATAAAATAGTCAATGAGAGAGGCAAGAATTTAACACATCAGTCTCAAATTTTAAGAAGAAAGGAAAGTCTTAAATAGAAGAGCACTCACCACAAGAAGAAGAGGATTATAATACAAAAAAGCCTCATAAAGAAACAAATCCCGAAGATCAGCGCTCATTCTCATTACGGAGTCCCAACCAATCTGCAACTTCAAAAAGTCCAGACAATACCATTTAAAAGCCTCAAATTCTTTACAACACTTTTAAATATGTTGATTTCTAAACCTATAGTAACAATGAAAATTATAACCAAACTGACCTTGCAACAGCTGATACCCCATACAAGAAACAATAATACCTGAAAATTACTATTTAGTTAGGTGAATATCAAATTATATGCTTCAAATTTATCTCTGTAGGATTCTCACACTCCAAGTATGATTCTTTGAAAAGAAAGTTATTAGAGCAGTTGAAGAATGAAGAAGACTACATATGAATCAATAATATCCAGGTAAAGCAACCATGGCTTCAAGGTACAGCACATATTCTTGGGCAATGAATAAATAATAATCTCAAAAGAAGTCTGTCCTTGTGCAAATATAACTAATATGTCAATTTCTAATTTTGTTGAGAAAGTTACTCCTGCAATTGTCAGAGCTATGACAAATCATGTTCCTGAATGTCTGTTAATCAGATATTGTTTAGTTACAGCCCTTGCATGCAAATTTCTCCCTGACTTTTGCAGTTTAGGTATAGTAAGCAAAAATTAATAGAAATATAATAATCATGCATCATCTGATCAGCCTAAGATCACCTGCATGCTTAACTGAAGTAACTCACATGCCTTAAAAACAAATAATTACTCATAGTGGAAAGAATATAGCGCCATCCTTTATTAGGAGGCATTCTGATGTCACATATTAGCGCTGCAAGTTACATATGAATTTTAAAAGCAGATACAATATGGGTAAGTCCAATAAACAAATGCATACATTCCTCCACTAATCAATATCACATAAAATACTTAAGTAATATGACAACAACCTGCACTTTCAATTGTGCAATCAATATTTTTTAAGTTAGGATGCACATTAAGATTTGATTCTCCTAATTTGCATGATTTTTAAGAAATATTTGCTTCTTCAGCTTGGATAAGTCAAGACTATAGGATTGCTCCTCAAATAAGATTTTACTACATAATGAGTTTTTCAGACAATCATGTGGCAACAGCAAAAATGCTAGTTCCAAGACTTAGATGGACAAGGTAGCAGATTGATATTAGGTTGACAGATATTCATAACAGGCACATCAAACTATGAAATCAATCTAACTATGTTACCCATGAATGCTTTAGTGTCTTGAAGTAACAATAGAGCTAGCCTTGAACAGGGATGCCTCGCAAATAATGAATCATAAAGTCCACCCCATAATGGTTATAATGGTAGACCCAAATCTATATTAAAAAACAAAACAAGAAAGAAAATCAATAGACTATTCCATTCTTGTATTAGATTTTGTAACTGATCTTATCATTCACTTAACCTAGACTTTTTAAATTAACTAGGGATTTGTTGGAACTTGGAAGGCATGACTGTTGCTCAAGAAAAAAAATATTTGAATACTAAAATCTAATAGGGTGGAACCAAGAATCAGCTGTTGTAGGTATCAAGTTGTGTCACATGACAAGCATCATAATACATGGTTGCTGACACTCTACAGGATTTCATATTGATAGCAACCCAACCCATATCGATAGGTGTCAAATCATATGTGCCCAAAGAATGGACCAAAATACAATATGATAAGGCTTGGCACACGGCCAAATAGCATATATATTTAGTCAAAGATGCTTAAAGTTTGTCAGTTTATTATCAGGATATTTTTTTCAGTCTTAATAACTTAAAATGCCGAGTCAGACTATATGGAACAAAAATTCGTGTTTGACCGGCTAAATATGTGTATCTGTCACATAACAAAAGTAGCCAAGGGTCAAATTAACAGACCTCAGCGCATTGTTTGTATATCTTCAGATAGCGTCCCATATGTTCCCCTGCCTATGCAGTGCTAGTACAAAAAGGCACAATACTCAATAATACTCGGGTAGCTATTCAAAGCTTAATAAAATGATCTTTTCTGAATAAAAGGTTGCTTCTAGTTTATAGACTATTTGGACTATAGCATGCAATTGCCAGAATCTACAACATTGAGGAATAAGGTCAGAATAAATTGATGATCAGTTCCCTCGCAACAACCAAAAGCTATTCATTTAATAGTCCTACAGTACTTAACAATGGGCATCAAACACCTGGAGTCTAGGAACGCAGCACCAACAAATTGTACAAATGAACAGTAAGTGCAGCAATGTTTTCAATCATGATTGTTATGCCATATCAGCAAAGAGAACTGCGATAAAACATCCATACAAGCATCGTCCGCATGAAATATTGTACACCATGCATGTACATTTTAAGGGGTCCATATTTTTCCACCAATTTGAAGGGAATATATTTCAAGCTACATAACATGTTCATCTACTTATAAAGTTAACTTCTAGACATTACTCCACTTGATTAATTTTGTTCCGCTATATGGATGTTTTTGTTTGGTGATTCCATATTTTCTTCCTTTCATATTCTTTTTCGTTTTCTTAGTGGTGGTTGGTGGAGGGTGGAACAACCTTCCCTTTTTATATATACTTAAAAAGTAATATCGTTAACATCTTTCTATGGTGTTATAGTGTCTGATTATCTCATGGTTATTCTTTACCTTGACCATTTCATAAATAATCTATTTCACTTTTAATAGTCAGATGGGTGTCCTACAATGCCACAACAAAGGAGCAACCCTATACTTGTGAGGAAACGTCTCCTTTCCCCACTTCATCACTTTGTTTAACTCTACCGCCACTCTTCTATAATTCAAAAAAAAAAAAAAAAAAGAAGAAATCCATAAGATTCCTTCCATGCTTCCAACTGAAATAAGATGATGGGTTTGCTGTTATGCATGGACCAGAAACATAACGAAGATGCAGAACACTTCAATGATCATGCCTCCCTGCTCTCTCCCAGTGAAACCAAACTGAAGACGATTTCATACTCTGGTAGCTTAATTTTTTTATCAATGAATCCCTTCCAACTAGAACTCTCCAAGTCTGATTAGAAAGCCTCACCCTTCTAACCAAGAAATTTACCCCAATGGGCTCATGCAACTTTGACTCATGATTCCACTTGCATTCATCCCTTTCAGATCTACAAGCTGACTCACGTGGCTCCTTCTTTCTCCATGGCTTGAACTCATTTTTTTTGTATACTCTAAATTAATGAAGAATTGACACTTAAATAATTAAGGATCCTGGAATGTCTACACTTATTGAAACTTAGACTTGACACGATACAGCACAAAACTGTCACAGTCCAAAAATAATGTGTGCAGCTTACATCAACTAGAAGTGCGAGTCATTAGGATTCTTCTAATCCAAATATAAAAATAACTGAATGTAATTAAAATCCTTCAAGCTCAAGCAGAGAATTTACTTATTAATATGATTGATTCTTCATAAAACATACTTCTTTATCTTGACAACTGGTGAACAACAAGTCACATGAATAAAGAATCATCATAAGCTTCCGAAACTGTTGGTCTTGATTCCCAAGTTAACTTCTTAGTGACAATCAAATTATTAGCATGAATGCAATTTTTAGCTCATGTAAATAAAAAGCATCAAGCACAACTCTGATTAGGGGCCATCAGTTAGTGCAATAGTAAAAGCTTGGACTTACAAGTGCAGTGGCATAGGTTCAAGCCACTTTGTGTAAAAAATGACAAAGGTTAGATGTGCACCCAATCGGCCCTCCCAAGACCCCGGATTGTCGGGAACATAATTGAGTAATATATCTTTTTTCAAGCACTACCCTGACTCATCGGATTGCAGCCTTCGATCAAAGTTCTGATAGTTGAAGGACATAATAATATCATAGTTGTCCATCAAGTATGAATCCACCTTAAATAAGTTATGTGCATCATACCTATTGGATTCAGATTTATTGACAGAATCAGAGCATCCATAAATTTATTTTATTGATTGAGAATCATGAGGAACCATTGAACGGGCAGCTAAGGTATTTCCTAGAAAACTTAAGCATCATAATTGGAAGAAATAAATATTAAGAAATCACATAACAAAAGAATGACCTTGAATCTCCATAAGAGGACTGGAGATGGCATTATCGCAGCACCATGCATTGGTATACTTCCACCCTTCATCTCATTTACCTCTGCCGGAAACAGAAAGCCTTCGTCGTTATTGATTCCTAATTCACCAGATCCTGAAACACACTTAGAGAGTTAAGCGTGCTGCAAATGTATAGTTATCTCCAAAGAAATTATTTATAAAAAATAAAGAAACTAGCAGTGATTTGAAGTACAGTATTCATCTACTTTGGTCAGAGAAAACAGGTTTGCTGCCAGCTCGACGAAGAATAGGGCTAGTAGAGACAGGTAAAGGAACTCCAATCATAGGTGTAGCTCAGCATGCAAGATTGAAAATTGAGTGTGGTTGCCACATATTAGGACCTGAAAGCAGGATAGCATGCTAAAATGATGGTTGATGAGTACAGTCAACCAGTAGACATAATTGAACCTAGTCTCTCATAAGGATGGCAGTATCTCGTCATAGCAAATCAAATTTCTACTAATTACAATAACTAACAAGCAGAATAATAGACAAATACAGATGATGGAAGTCAACATTCTTGAATGGGCATTCCAAGTCAGGAAATCACTCTATCTCTTATAGGATGGGCTACTATATGTGTCAACCTAGCAATTAAGATCATTCGCAATAGGCTAGCGTGGACTCCTATAGTCAAAGCTTTGATTTTTACAGCGTATTCTAATTCAATACATTTGATTTTTGCCCTTATTCTTGGTGGGTTCCAACAAACTTTTACAGTGTATTCTAACCAAGGAATGCTAAAGCAGCCCGTACCGGCCGGTTCAGCCCGTACTGAATCGGTACCGGCTCTGACCGGTCCGGTTCGGTGTTAAAAACCAGTACCAGCCCGTATCGGCCCGTACTGGTTGGTGTCGGCCCCTACCGGTTCCAAAAATTTTTTTTGGGCTGTTGGATGCGTGAACCAAGCCAAACCAGTGGTACTGACGCCTACCGGTACGTCGGTACAGTCGGTACGGCGGACCTTAATTCTAACATTAGCTGAAATCTAGAGATGCCAATGTAATGTATCTTGCAGTGACAAACTGTATTTTAGACTTCAAAAGATGTCACTTCCGGATTATAACAAGACTAGAAATAGTCTATATTAGACTACAGTTCAGTTAGCTAAGGGCACCTACTATATTATTAGCATATCCATTTCATGTTATTGTGCATCTCCAACTACCCTGCACGATATTCTACGTCACAAACTTTAATAAAAAAATCAAAAGATATCAGCATGGTATGTATGATGCATTAGACGATCTTTTTAGGAATATGTTGGGGATACCATCACCCAATCTTAAACCCGAGACCCCTCCCAAATGGATAGCAACTTGCTGAGTTAAGGCTGGTTGGATTGATACTTCAAAAATTGGAATCAAATAAATTTCAGATTATGAAACCAACTTATTTTTCACAGTTAAAGCTGCATGAAATTAGAGACACCCGTTGTTCCAGCTTCCAAATGATAACATGATTCTATTTCCCCTAATGACAGTTTAAGTGTACCCAACAACGGAAAACAAGAATTTCGAATGTCATAACTTCCAAGAAATATCAAGTAAACTAAGAGTTATAACCTCATCCATCAAAAATGTACCTCTTATCTTCTTCTGTACTCTAATGTACATCCGAGTATCATCTTTAAAATGTATAATAGTTTCTTTGATTGATATCCAACATGTATCCAAATTCTTAAAAATTTTCACATCAGTTTTGCCCTTGGCAATAAACCAAGATCCATCACCATGCTTCGATGCTATCATGTGATAAACAAATGTGTGCCCTGTCAATTCAAAAGATACCAATACGTAATATACTTTTCAAAGCTTAATTGGATTAACTTATCATTGTTTTTCGGATAAAAATCCGAGAAACCTACCCCGCATATGTTATATAATATTATATACGTCATTTATTAAATATTCAATGCCAGAAAATATCGCAATGTTGATTTGAGGTTTTAAATGCTTGGTATAATGTAGTTTGCATCTTTATTTTTTATCTTTTTCGTTTTTTTCCCCTCTATGGAGTGGGAACCCAGCAGAAAAACAAATTTCCGTCAGTTAGGCATCATTGACATCACATCTCATGTAGCACATCTGCATAAAATCTTAAAAAGTATCAACTTTGAAGTCAAAATCTTCAAGAAAACAAATGAAACGAGCAACAAACACGGCGAGCCTTCACAGAAAAATCAAATTAAGCATAAAAAAACACAAGAAACAGGGGCATGAACACCAGAATTCCCAAAATCTATAAGTCCAACATAACTAAGGTCCAAGGAGCCGTTAAAGAAATACCTCAGCGCCCCTCCCGAAGCCGTACCAGAACCGATCCGATCCATCGCGAAAGACCCCCACCAATGCCGTTTAGATCACGGACGACGCAGCCAAGATCCAGGGGCTTTCCAGGGATTGGATCTTATAAGCCCCCTTCCGGACGCGATTGAGGGCAGCAGATCTACGACATCTATCGATCGGATCCCAAAGCCAGAGACGACAAAGAAGGTGAGATTCGATCAGGAGAGGAGGGAGGATTCCTCGGGCGTCGCAACGGGCGGCGGCGGAGGCGGCGATTGGAGGAGACAAGTAGAGGAGAGGAGAGAAAGGACGCCGGGAGCGGGACGATGGGGAGCGAAGGAAGATAGCGAGGGGGAGAGGGGCGAGAAAAGAGAGGATTTCTTTCGACGGACGGAAGTCGGGAGGTGACCCGACACAGGAGAGGCGGGAGACCGGGTACCGTTTGTACCAGCGAAAGCTTATAACGGGACATATCAGAAACGGTTATCTTTCCGTTACGACAGAAATAACATCCGTCGATTTATTACTCATATACCGTGGACCGTGGTTTTAGATCATTGTCGTCGTACCCGTTTCGGGGAAGACCGTTACAGTATATAATAAAGTTTAGAATGTTACAACGGCAGTTATAAGGGCCACTATTCAACATTTGGACCACTCAATCCATAAAATCATTTTTCAGATTCAATTTTTTAGCCATTAAAAAAAATTATATAATATATTGATAGAAAAATAATATTTAGTCCCAAGTGATTTGAGTTAATAACTGCATTATTTTTCCGCCATTGATTTTTTTTTTTTTGATTATACAACAAGTAACATCATTTGTAATAGTCCATAGTAATTTCAGTGGAGACCTATTATAATGAAATAACATTATTATTGCAACCTTGATTTGAACTGAATTTATTTAAGATAAGATGTTGGCTTCTAGGATAGTTGTTATTGGCTATTGTTATAATAAAAACTTGTGCATAGTCAAAATAATGCTATTTTTTTGCTTAGTTCACTATTTATCGACTAAAAACTATTTAAAGATGTAGTATAATGTTGTGGATAATAAGAAAACATATTTTTAAATTTTAATTAAAATATTAATTTATTGATGGAGAGTGAAAAGTGTAAAATAATGGCCATTTAGTATCATGGCTAAAAATAGTTATTCTTTAAAAGCTTGTTACCTATAACACTATTATGACATTTATTAGTATAAACTTATACTTGTCCCAACCCAAACACATGCTGACATGCGGATATATATTAGTCTATAAATATTTATGCGCACAATATTTTTGTGGATCTTTTTAGAGAACTCATATAAATATATATGCGCACAATGATTTCACCCTGAAACAATCCTTAGAATGTGATAATTCTGGAAAAAACTAGATTTGTTGTGTATGATGTATATGGCTTATAGGAGTAGTTTGGGTGCTATTTATTCAAGAAGCAAAAGCATTTGATGGATATATGGACATTATCAATCAAAATTGCTCATAGAAAGTTATTTAATAAAAAAAGAGTATAGTTGCAATGATGCTTGCTAATGGTTGGCTTAACAGAGAAGATTTATGACAACCAAATAGACGAAGCCTCCAAAGAGTTTGCATTATAAAAGTAGATATTATATCCATGATTGACTTATCTTTTTATATATTAGAAAAAAAAACTTATTTTTGTATCTCTCCGTTACAATGGGAACTTTCGGCGCGCCGGCAGCTCAACCCACATTTTTCACTCTCATTTTCTATATAAATTATCTCCATCTCTAACTCATGATATCATTTCATTAAATAGATTTTATATATCCATGAAATATGTGGTTTCATGTTTCTTATGAGGCTCGGCGCATTCAGTTGGTCATCATGAGTAGCTCCATCTTAGCATTTTCTTCATTATTTTTAAAAATTATTTCGTAGAGTGACTGAGTGAGCCACTCCATCTTTTCCTCTCTTTTTTTATAGAAAAAGCCATAGAAGACTTCTTTCACAGTATGTACAATATCTAACAATTATTATTGTTCTCTTACTTAGATAATATGTTCTTGAGTTATAGTAGATATCTTAACATAACCAAGGTATATTAGCAGGCATGCTCTAAGTAGAGCACAACAGAAATCTTATGTGAGGACTCGTGCGGGCGTGTGTTTAGTCCCACATCGGTTATTTACTGGATAGATCTTGGGTACTTATACAGGATCAAGGAACCCAAATAATACCTTCCGGCTAGCCATTTTGGGCGAGGCTCTGGATTGTTACAAATGGTATCAGAACGAACCCTGCCCATAACCTATGTGGACTAGGAGACACTGCAGCACGGATCTATTGGGGCTGACCACGGGCCAATCGTGGTGTTTGTGATTAGATTTGAATAGATATGAACCCTTAGCCTAACGAGGACGTCAGGGCTTGAACGGGGGGAGTATGTGAGGACCCGTGCGGGCGTGTGTTTAGTCCCACATCGATTATTCGCTGGGTAGATCTTGAGTATTTATACAGGATCAAGGAACCCAAATAATACCTTCCGGCTAGCCATTTTGGGCGAGGTTCTGGGTTGTTACATCTTATACAAATCTAACATGTTGACCTAATGTTTGGTCTATGATTTGGCTAGTTTATACTAGAACTTGTGAAGCCTAAAAATAAATAGGAAATAAAGGAGGAAGAAAAAGGCACATGACACTATATCCAAGTGATCTGGCAAACTCTTTTATGTCGACATGAACAAATTTCTCCCCTTTTCTTTTCATCACTTTGAAAGGGAAAAAAAGAAAATGCTTGATGTTGCTGGTTGCATGTACATAACAAAGTTGAAATCAATCTTATAAATTCTGATTTAGTAAGTTCAAATTCAACCAAACTTTTTATTGGCAACAACCTTGTCAATTGCATAAATCCTTTTATGCCACATGACAAGAAACTTGTACTTGTATAAATAATAAGAGCCTTGTAGCATTACTTACGCAAAATATCTAATGAACCTTCTTGTGATAGAAATATGTTGATTGTATCCATTTATCGAGTAATAATGTGGAATGACTTATATATCAAGATATGTTATCCATCAATTAAATACTTCATCTCTTCTAAATGATAAAGAAAATAGAGCTTATGAATTATAACCCAATATAGGAAAATAAGCAAGAAAGGAAAGCACTATGTTTGTTGGCTAAAGAAGAAAATTTGTCATACAATCGAAAAGTCTTTCACATAAAGGGCTGGGTTAAACAATACAAATTCATATATTACAAGCTAATGAGATCTACATACAGGGTATCTTGAGTAAGGAGAAAAAAGCATAACACACCAAATATATAGGGATGAAGACAAACCCAACCATAATTTCATCAAAATATTGAAATCACATCGTCAAAAAATTATTCCAATGCTTAAGCGAATCCTTTTACTTCGCAATTACAAAAAATATAAATAAGTTTTGCATAGATGAGAGGGCACAAACTTGTATATCTAAAATCTTTCATGCTGATCTAATGAGTAAAACGGTGTCAATGCTCAACTTTTTGACATGGCTTACCATCTTCAATCCCCGAACTTAATTAAGTCGAACTAGTAGAGTAGCTATTGCAAAGATTATGTGCTTCAACTGGAGGAGAATAGAACATCGGAATAGGCATCTTGGGTGGCAAAACTGGCAGTGGAGCATTGAATTTTAGAACATTGATGACTTGTCTTATAGATGGTCGTCGAGTGTAATCTGGATGAGCACACCACAGCCCCAGAATCATCAATTGCTCCATTTGTTGTGGATCATATTCCATGTTTAACCTTTGGTCCACTGCACTCAAACACATATTATTCCCATAAAGCTCCCAAACCCAGCCTACCAATTTCACTTCGCTTTGCTTCTCCTTTGCTTCAATTGGCTTCCTACCACATGCAATTTCTAATATTACTACTCCAAAGCTATAGACGTCAGACTCTTTGCTAGCTTTTCCTGTTGCATATTAAGATGCATTTCATTTAGTACAACTAAAAAAATTATGGTTATGAATATTACTTTTCAAGTTACATAAAATAAATTAAGTTACAATACAACAATAGAGAAAATTTCATGCTATTCAAATTCCTAGCACATGTGTATGGCAGCAACCATCCATTACCTTTCTCTTCTTTAAATAGAGTCAAGGAAAAACATTAACTTATAAGCAAAATCTTTGTGGAAAAGAACTCAAACAAATCAGCCATCATAAAACTAGACTATTTTGAATAATTCTTGGGTTGCTATTCCTTAGGCTATCACGAGTTCTACTCAACAAAATACATGATGTACTAAGCCAGGATATAATATTGAAATATGGCTAAATTAAGCTTAGCCCTAGTCTTAACTAAAGTTAGCTGAGGTTAAGACCATATTTGACCCCACACAAGCCACTTGTGCACTACCTATAAAATGCTAAAGTTAAAAAGGGTAACTTCATCATGCGCATCGCTTAAGGCCAACTTTGGTTGTTGAGTTAATTTTTTTTTTCTTAAAATGCAATTTTGGACATATGAAGGGCATCTCTTATAAACTTAGGACTGGCAACCGAAACCATACAACACATATTTTAAGACAAAAAAAAACAATACATAAGATAAAACTACAATTATAAAATTAAAATAGAATTTTCATTTGGATTTTTGGTACTTTTTTTAAAAAAAATTGCCATTTAAAAATATCTATTATTAAAATTTAAAATCTCAAATATGATTGGGTTTGTTCTGTAGATGAAAATGTTATTAGGAAGAATTTTAGTTGTATTCTTGTATTGTACAAATGTTTTCAACAAATAAAATCTAATATATGCATCTTAGCTACCCACTTTTCATCATCTTTTAGTAAATTTATTATATAAATATAATGAGATTTTGATCAATAATCTTTCTATATATTTCTCCCTTATTTATAATATAAGATAGACAAGTATATCGTAAGATAAATAATATAATGTTTCATAAAAAAAGGACAAATAATGCAAGGAAGAAATATGTTAAGATGCATCGTCACCACGCTCATATGCTTGTCCAATTTCCATCCAATGTGTCGTTGGTGTGGCAAATATCTTGCAAAATTTTCATTTTTTTGGGTCCGGCATATTGACAGATCAACAATTGATCTCATTAAAGTTTGGTTTGTATTTGATACTAACATTAAGATTTTTATTTTAATTTTCACACTAAATGTTGTAAAATTCATCCAACTTTAATAATCATAATTTTTTTGAACATCTAATTCTATATTTTTTAAAGAAACTAAATTACTTTCATGCATTCCATGAGGTCTCGTGCTTGTTAAAGAGAAGGGTAAGAGTTGCATTTCCTCCACAGAGGATGATGGCAGAAGGACGTCCAGATTCCATACTCATTTAATTATTCAAAAATTAAAAGAATCTCTTTATTTTATTTTATTTTATTTTTGATTTTGTGCGGTCCCACTGATTTGTGTTGTGAAGGCCAATCAAAGTGCGGTACATTGTAACGAAGCTTTTTTTTTTTTGGGTGGGGGGGGTGGGGGAACATAGTTGGGCCCCAAGCATTTTCCTAAAGGTATGCGGCCTTGACTCAAAAAGTAAGGTAATCCATATGTCCATCAGAAGCGACGCCATGAGCTGCTGCTCCAAAGACTTTGACTAGGGTAAGTCCACACCTTGAATAAGAAGAATAATTATTTAATGTATATATTATTATCATATTATTCTAATTTTTATCATCTCGTATTTTCGTAAAACACAAAATAATAAATTAAAAACTGAAAATTTCATTGTCATAAAAAACTTAAGATCGAGATTTATTACTACCATTCAAGCCTCAATTTGTGTTTAGTAAGGGCTTGAAGCTTACATTTTATTGGATTATCCTGTTATTATCAGAAGCAGAACAATTTAAACAACATCTTTTAACATTTAAATATAATGTAAAATTAAATTGAAGTTTAACAGTTCACATTACCTGTGGTGGCATATTCAGGTGCAATGTATCCCATGGTCCCTGCCAAGATCGTTGTTTCTAGATTGCTATCATGGTTCATCAACCTTGCCAAGCCGAAGTCACCGAGCTTCGCATTGAACTCTGAATCCAGCATCACATTGCTAGGCTTCACATCTCTATGAACTACACACAGCTCCCACTCTTCATGAAGGTAGAGCAAAGCTGAGGCCAATCCCAGAGCAATTTTGTACCTCTCTGGCCATGCAAGCAATCTTTCCTCGCTGTAGAGATGGTACTCAAGGCTTTTGTTTGGCATGTACTCGTAGACGAGCAGCAGTTCACCCCTTTCATGGCAAAAGCCGATCAGCTGCACAAGATTGCGATGGCGTAACCGGCTTATGATTGTGACTTCAGATATGTACTCTTTTGCTCCTTGGTTTGAACCTCTGGAGATTCTTTTGATGGCCACTTCTAGTTTGGAGTCATGCAGTACTCCCTTGTACACCTCCCCAAATCCTCCTTCCCCAAGCTTCCCCTCCTTGGAAAAACTTTTGGTTGCACTCGCAAGTGCACCGAAGGAGTATCTCCTAGGCCCACTCCCTATCTCAAGCGTATCATGGATTAATGAATCAATGGCCATCTCTTCCTTCTTCCCTGTACTAGCCATCTTATATAAACATCTTCCAAGCCAAACCAAAATCAACCCACAGAACAGCATCCCAATGCCCATGGCAAGCCCAAAGGGTTTAAAACTAGGCTTATGCCTGGAATTGGTGCTTGGATGTGGATTGGGACGATAGTCCTGATGACTCAAATCAGAGGAACTGAAATTCCAAGACAATAAGCAGTGTGACTCGACTTGGTTACCGGTGGCAGCCGAGAAGCCAACGGCTACCTTTTCCGGCAGGACCATCCTCAAGTCAACACCATAAGAGAGGCTCCAATTCCATGTGTGGTTTCTAGGACTACTGAGAAACACAGTAAAATTTTTACTTTTGGCATTGTAACTGACACAAGCATTAAACTTGATATTCTGTCTGATGCTAATATTCAAATCGAGCCATGCGACGGAAAAGATTGTGTTAATATCAATTCCAATGTGATTGGAACTTGAATCATTATACTCCGGATTTTTGAAGGTATCGAACTCGACGGCCACGACACGATCCGCGGTCGTGTTAGCACCAGCAAGGTTAAATAGTCCAAGAGCCCCGCCATATGAGTTATCTGGGATCTCGGAAGGGAATGATGAGAGGAAGAAGGCAAGCCCATCGGCACTTACCGTTTTATTGAAGCCATTGATGACGAAGGAGAAGCATGTATTGAAATCGGCGAGCTCGTCAGAATCTTTGTCCCAGATAGGCACTGGCTCGGAATATGCGATTCTGCCTTCGCTCTTCTCGATCGGAGAGTCGAGCTGGTTCTTGGTGAGCTGGATGACATGGTTGATCAAGAAGGCGTCGCCATCGTAGACTATGTTTGTGTTGTCCTGGTTGAAGCTGGAGAAGTTGAAGGAGAGAGAGCTTGCTACGGGGAATATGAAGCACAACAACTGAAGCAGAGGCACCAAGGCTTGGAGAGATGAATTGCAGAGAGCCATGCTTGTTTGATGGGTAAGAAGAATTCGAAGGCTGTTTGGTGATTTATTTTATGAATGGCAAAGGATTTAGTGATGTACATCGTGCAGCTTTTCTAAAAGAAAGATAATTATGCAACAAATGGCTTGCTTGCTGGGGCAAAAGATTTGTTTCTGTAGCGATGCATTAAGATGAGCACTTGATAAATGGAACTGATAATAGAAACGAGCAGTTGTGATTATCCAGATGCAAAGCTATTGTAACAATCCAAGAACTATCCAAAATAGCTAGTCGGAAAGTATTGTTTGGGTTCCTTGATCCTGTATAAGTATCCAAGATCTACTCAGCAAATAATCGATGTGGGACTAAACACACGCCCGCACGGGTCCTCACATACTCTCCCCGTTCAAGCCCTGACATCCTCGTCATGCTAAGGGTTCAAATCCATTCAAATCTAGTCACAAATATCACGATTGGTCCGTGGTCAATCCCAATGGATTCGTGCTGCAATGTCCCCCTATTCCACATAAGTTATGGATCGGGTTCGCTCTGATACCATTTGTAACAACCCAAGACCTCACCCAAAATGGCTAGCCGGAAGATATTATTTAGATTTTTTGATCCTGTATAAGTACCTAAGATCTACCCAGCGAATAACCGATGTGAAACTAAACACACGCCCGCATGCATCCTCACAGCTATCATGAAAAAAATTAAAAAGAGAAAAAGAAAAAAAATGGAAGATGCCCAAGTGGCGAACCAAGTGGCCGGCCGCCCTCTTACGAGCGACAAGGCAATGCCATGCGATTTCTTGGTGGCTTCTCAAATGGTCTCTTTATACGATTCTAAAACAGTCTCACAGATTCGAAAATGATCTCTTTATATGTTGCTTTTTCTTTGATGGTCGATGAGCTTCCACGTAGCCAAGCAAATTAATTAGAAAATAAAAAAAGGCACGGAACGTTCACAGAAAAACAGATCAGAAAAGACGCATGAAAGCATTTGATCCTATATACCTATGAAATCTTTATTTTTTTTCTCTCTGTCAACTGATGCAAACTACAACTACCAGGGACGTAATCGACATGCCCAAATGAAGTTATAATGTTAATTACAAATACATCATATCCATCATTACTTTTTTTTTTCCTGTTTGCCTTCTTCTTCTTCTTCTTCTCGACATCGGGCTTCGACATGCAGTTAATGGATTCATACAATGAAATCTTTCTTTTGCTCTTTCTGTCCAGTTATGCAAAGGGGTTTGGGAAATGCTCTTGAATTCAGACCTAGAAATCTGGTAATTGAGCCTTCTTTTTTAGTGACCAACTCTTTAGAAATTGAAAAATAAAAAAATCCTGCAATATTTTAAGAATAATTCACTGGATTCTTCAGTGTTTGCTCAAGTTTGATAATATTTCATATCAATAAAATGATTGGTTTTGATGCTTTTTAGTGTTGTTCTGATTCGACCAAGAGAATTCTGGTAATTTGGAAAATGAAACAAATAGTGGTGTTTACCATGGATTTTAAGATTTCTTATATTTGAGAAAGCTTGTAGAACATCAAAAAATAGACCTAGCTAGGAATGATTGGCAAATGAGGTATGATTAAGTGCCCCAAATAGATGGGCAATGCTGCATGGGAATGAATTAACTGGAAAGAACAATTGGACGTATGGCCCAGAATCGATTGGTAGAGAGGGATATACAAAAGAATGATCTCCATAAGTTAACGACCCTGATACATGGGTACCATTAAAATATGGTCATTTGTATTAGTATTCAAGAGGGGGGAAAACACTATGATCTTGTGTCCCTGCAAACTAGGCTTCAAGAGGTTGAAGATAAATTGGGACAGTATCTTGCTTGATATTTTATACCCTTCAAGATAAAGAGAGCTGATATTTCACATATACACGAGGCATTGTTACAAATAAATTGGCATCTCAGCCAAGATAAAGGCCCTATCATTTTTGTGTAAGTATAATATTGTATAATATCAATTTGAATACAAGGTCGAGCTTAGATGAGCCTAAACTAGGGTTCTACTTCTAAATCCTAACTTTTCCTACCATGAATGGCTCGTTTGGTTTGTGGAAAACATTTTCTCTCCTTAGAATATGATTTCTGGGAAGAAGATTCCTAGGAAGAGAATGCTTGAGAATGTACTTTTGGCATGTTTGGTTAAAAATGGAAAAGTTACAGATTTCTACAGTGCTTATGTTTGATTGACCATTCATTTTTCTAAAAAAGTTATGTGTAATTCCTATTATACCCCTAATAAAAATTAGGTCTTTAATGCCTCTTTAATACTGAAGAGCTTTTTTGGAAAAAAATAAAAATGGAG
This sequence comes from Phoenix dactylifera, assembly GCF_009389715.1. Lineage (NCBI taxonomy): Eukaryota > Viridiplantae > Streptophyta > Magnoliopsida > Arecales > Arecaceae > Phoenix > Phoenix dactylifera. The sequence goes on along the minus strand of NC_052392.1, from coordinate 36,566,042 downwards.
TGATTCCAGCATCATGGGAAAGTAACTTTCCCATGTTTCTCCTGGAAAAGACTTTGCCATGAAATGTGAAAATCATATTCCCATGGAAATACAACTTTCCAATCTCTCTCCTTTGAAAACTCCAACCAAACAAGAGGCATCTCATTACTTTTTTTGTTAACTACACTTTCTCTCCTTCTTTTCCCGCGAACCAAACAAGCCCGAAAGTGGCGCCATTTGGACACAGACTCAGCCTTTAAGAGGAGCTTCAGTTATAAGCTAATAATGTAATTCCCATTATAAAAAAAAACTCAACTATTGGCCCCAGATAAGAACTCAAATGACTCAAACTCCTAACTCTCTTAGAAAGTGAAAAATCTAAGCACAACAAGGCCCCTATAGTACCAAAATGAAACAGTAAGCAAAATTCTCAATCCTCTCTCTCTTTCTCTATCTATTTCTCTTTCTCTCTCTCTCTCTTATTATGTATATAACATGAGACTCCGTAGAACGGTCTTTCTTAGTGAATCTTTGCACTGAATACTACAAGTCTCAACTCCTACTTATGCATCACAGCATTCCTAATAGTTAATCACTTTCCGTTAGCATATTGATGGAAAGAGCTAAGCAACTTTTTCCATATGACAAGTTGATCTATGGATTTTAGAGATAAATTAGTTCATGCTAGAATTGTTGATTGTATTGAAAGAAATGTTTACTGCTTAATACTTGTGATGCTTAAATTTAAAACCTTTTACTTGTCATACTTCAAATTATCTATATCCAAGAAGATCTTCTACTTGTCTAATCAAGCAAAATAAAACCTTTTTCATTCCAATCATATACTATGTAACCTAAAGTATATCTCTTAAATTCTAATTTGATAGTTAAACTTTACTAAGTTGTACCTATAATACAAATACTCTTTACTAGATTTAAAAAAATTAATATTGGTACTAAAAGAAGGGGATTGCTAGGTGCTTCTTTATATATATATATATATATTTTTTTTGGTGAAAAATAGGAGGGGAGGGGGAGGGACCAGCCCACCCACGTAGCAGCTCCATTACTGGGCCCCCCTTCCACTAGGGAATGTTCGATACAGGTCGCAGGTTTCGCGTGCCTTCTCCGACCCGTGGGCTCACCCCACTGGGTTCACCGCCTCACGTGTGGGTACGTCACCCCAGCGCCACCTTAGTTTAAATTAAAAAGTGGGGACTCATCCCATCCACTAGTTAATAATGGATATAGATGGAAACTTACCTCAATCGGTTTCCAAGTTGCCATGAGAGAAAGCAGGACCACTCATTTTATGAAGAATGGTAAGCAAAGGTTCCTGCTAAAGTTATAAGAAGCATCTGGAAAAAATAAAGATTCGATCTTTTGTCATATCAAATTGGCCCTCAGGGGTCGAATCCTTTCTGGCCCCAGCTGTTGAGGAATCCCTCTTCCAGCGGCTGTAAAGCGACGAATAGTCGCTTGCAATCCACAAAACCCCTCAGGTATTGGTAAAAGCTCCATGGAATTCAGCTAACTTGGTTGCGGTTTGCAGTCCAACAGAACTTTGAGAGGTTTTGATTAGCGTCAGAAGATGCAGTGGCTCCCCAGTGACCAGAATCTATGGGCTGTGAAACTCAGCAGCATGAGCAAAGGCTTGATTGATTATGACCACAGGAGAAAGGAAGCATATTTCATTTTTTGTCAAGATGACATGGATAAAGCAAGAACCTTTTTTGGAATCACAAAGAAAAATAGGGAGCGTGGCTATCAAAAAGATAACGAAAAAGATGAGACCTTTGACAATCTACGTCTATGGAATCCCCAAAACCCACCGAAAACGGGAGAGAAGAGCCCTAAAATCATTAATTTCTTGGAAATCCTTTACGCAATTTAAAACAGGAATCCAACACAACCAAAAAGATCAGATCTTTATCGACCTAAGACCATGAAAATCCCAAAATCCTCCAAAAACGGGAGGAAAACACCGAATCGGAGACAGAGAACCCGCCCATCCATGTAAACATCAAAAAACGCAGGAAGAAGAAGAAGCGGAAATGAATCGAAACCCTCCCCTAAACAACGGATTGCATCAAGATGACCTCTTGGATTCCAGAGGAGACCGCTAGGGCTCGAATTCCTTCCCCATTTCAAACGACGGAAGGAAGAAGAAAAGAACGTTTACCGGTCCGTTTAAGCAGCCAGGGCGAACCCGCCGTTACTTGACTGTGAGTTCTTTTTTTATTTAATTAAATTAATATAGGTGTCAGCCCATATCTTTCTTCAATATATGGCTCAAGGATCAAGTCAAAAGAAAAAAAGCTCATCAAAGAGACTCTCCTTATCATTCACACCTGAGCCAGCCTAATTCTGTGTCTGTGCCTATCCTGGCTCACTCGGGTCGGGCCATGGGCTAAACCCAAGGTTATGAGTCAAGCTTGGACGAGCCTGAAAGAATATAATATTATATATATATTATATCATGGATCATTAGTGGTGCAAGCACCATCTCCATTGCCAAGATAGCATCTGAATCAGTTAAAATAAAGAGGTGCCGCTGAACAAATAGTTCTCCAGTTCCCAACAATGTTCAAGGAGTTTTATATGACTCCCACTCTCTATGAAATGAATATATAGCTCGACCTAGTCTGCACCAAACTATTAGTTGGTTGAAGCTGCCGCTCTAACCATCAAAGATTTAGACCATATATGAAGCTGTAGCTACGTATTGCCAGACCACCCTCATCTTTTGGCAGACATGGAAATACCAGGAGATTAGGTGAAATGTTCTTTAGTTGAAATCATGCCCCCAAAGGAAAGCTCTGCAAATTGATTCCAACCATTTAATGAACCCAATAGGCACTGTGCAGAATGAGAACAAAATGATTTGGTATAGTACAGATCTTCATCAAAGTAATCCGATCTAGAAATGGTAAGGGCTTCCACATCCAAGAGTCCAGCTTAGATAGGCCCTTACCCTTAACTGGCTGAAGAAAAGAAGGTTTCCATCTTACCTCTCATGCCAGAATACCGAAATAACTACCCAGGTTAGAGGAGGTAGATTTACAAGAATTGTAGCATGACTTTTAAGGGAAATTTTGGACTGAAGATCACATAGGATTTCTGAAAACATTCTCTAATAGGGAGCAAGACAATAATATTGCAAAGCTCTTCTGAATGCCGAGCAATCCTTCTTTTTGGCTTGGCTGATGAGCAAGCAATCACCAGTAAACAGAAGGTGAGTAATAGGATTGGCCTCCTTTTCGTTCTATATCGAGCTCCATTTTAGGTCTACGCGCATACAAATATGCAATGTGTCTAATTGCAGCTCCAAATTGAGCTGCCAATAAGTAAGGCTACAATTGGGTCGGATCGACCCGCGACCCGACCCAGCTCGACCTGCTTAGATCCGATCCGATAGGACCTGTGGAGCCGGGTTGGGTTCTAAAATTAGATCCGTTCTATTTTTCGGATTGGGTCTGGGTTTACTAAATTCTGACCCAATCCGATCCGACCCGACTTGTTTGATTTTTGGGGCAATTTAGGCTTTCTTGCTCTATGGCATTCTCCTGGCTCATCCACGTCTCTACGCTCGCAGCTGATCACGACTTCGGCCAGCCCCCCATCGCCCACAGCAAGTCCATTCTCTTCCTCATCTGGGAGCCGATCGGCACCATGTTCATCGGCTCCCTTGACGCCAGCGCCAACGTCGCTGCCTCCCTCGTCTCCCTCGCTCGCGGCAACGACGGCTACGACAAGCTCATCATTGAAGAAGATGGCGTGGACCCTTTGCTCTGTCTGATTAAGGAGGGTCGGGTGGAGGCCCAAGAGAACGCCGCACTCGCCATCGGCCTGCTTGCCCGCGACCTGGAGAGCGTCGAGCAGATGGTGCTTGCCGGCGTTTGCTCAGTCTTCGCCGAGGTCCTCAAAGAAGAAGCCATGAAATTCCAGGCGATGGTGGTGTCGGCCGCGGTGGAGCTCACCGCCAACCACCCCAAGCGCCAGGACATCTTCACCCAACACAATGTCATCCGCCTCCTCATCATCCACCTCGCCTTCGAGACCGTCCAGGAGCACTCCAAGTATGCCATTCCCTCCAAAGGCATGTCCATCCACTCCATCGTCATGGCCAACAACGCAACAATGGATCATTATTCCATGCCGGTAGATGGCCTAGAGCAGAGCTAGAGGCAGCACCCCTATGGGAACCAGAGTTAGAACAGCAAGAACCAGATGCACAACGTGATACAGTCCACCATGGCCAACTCCAGCAAGACCCAGTCCAACGCCAACGGGACGGCCGGGGTTCCGAAGCACCAGGAGAATGTCTTGTTGAACGACACTAGCATTAAGGGGAGGGAGTTCGAGGACCCGGCCACCAAGGCCTACATGAAGATAAAGGCCATTGTATATGAATTTTTATAACGCGTTGTGCATGAATACTGAAATATGCATCGTATTTATTTTGTAAAATTGAATGGGTCTGGACCCGACCTGAACTAGATCCGAATTTTTTAAGTTGGGACTAGGTTATACATGGACCCAATCCGATCCAAATGATCCGTTGGGTCAAAAATTGTAGTCCTAGACCTGATCCAATCTTTTATTGGATTGAGTTTGGGTCCAAAATTAGAATCCGAACAAGAAACCGGATCGGTTCAGAGTCACTCATGACCCAATCCGACCGACCTATTTGCACCCCTATCAAGAATGTATCTTAGCACCCAAAATAAAAAGATACGGAGACAATGCACATCTCTAATATAGACCAATAGAAGAAGAAAACGATAACATACAGGTATGCCCTTAACGAAATGCAAAAGAAGGCTATCTGATGCAAGTATTAATCCATAATATCTATTTATCAGAAAAATTAATGTGACCTAGAACTATTTCAGTGTAATCCCACAGCATTCGATCGTAGACCCTTTCCCTATCTAATTTAATAACCATTAGAGGTCTTGTCGCAGAACATTCATGTCTTGAGCAATAACAACATTTTCATGTATTTTACGCCAGGGTAGAAATGCTGCTTAGATCTTCGTTAATTTAAGAGTCAAGAACGTTCTTCAATCTGTTCGCTAACAACTTGGCGGCAATTTTGTACAAAATATTGCATAAACTAATTGCCCAAAAATGGCTATGCTACTAGGGGTTACATCTCTTCAGAAGCAATGTAATAAGAGTTTTCTTCCAGCTGCTAGGAATTTTACCAGTGTCAAAAACATGCTGTGTACATTTTATTTATGATCCCTAGATAGGCATTTGTAGAGTCTATGACGCTACAAAAGATTCAGGAACTATGATGGATATTGTTTTATTTGATGAAAAGGTATGTATTTTTGTACTTGCTAACGTGCTTTTGTGATATTTGGTTCCATTAATAGACTTTTGTGATGTAAATAATTTTACCAGCCACTCAAATCAAGGCGACACTGTTTCAAGTATGATCAATCAATAATGAAATCATCATCAATCAATCCAACAAAATCATGCTTGCTCCAGAAGGTGCTACGATATCAATTACCTTGAGGAAGAATGAACTCAAAGGTTAGACTGGAAAATAGTATTATGTATCTACCGTGCATGCGATCTTTGAAATATTTGTCTTATAATATCAATGCAGATAGAGTTATCATTAAGACAATCTAAAGGAAATAAAGGTAAGATATACAAAAGAGATAGCACATTAGTTATGCCAATGCAATATACATAACGTAAAAGCAATTATTGAAACTGATATATATATATATATATATATATATATATATATATATATATATATATATATATATATATATATATATATATATATATATATATATATATATATATATATATATATATATATATATATATATATATATATATATTGCCACCAAGATGGTAGCCTGGTGGTAAGAGGGCTTGGACTCCATCCGAGTTGTCCGGGTTCGAAATGCGCAGGCATCGATTAAATCAGAGGACCGCCTGCCCTATGCCCGGATGGTTCTGTGTGGATATACTTTCCTTCCATTAGTACTGAGGTGGCGCTGGAGTGACGTATTCACAAGTGGATGGCCCAGTCGGGTTTTTCACGAGTTGGGGAGGGCACGCGGAAACTTACGACCCGCATCGAACATTTCCTGATGGAAGGAGGGCGAGTGGGGGCTGCTACGCGGGTGGGTTCTGCCTCTCTCCCTCAACTCCTATTTTGTCACCAAAAAAAAAAAACTGATATATATTATGTATGAAAAAATAGTGATATATTGAATCATGATAAGATGTCAAAGGTAATGATATTGTATTTGCCCCAGGTCGGTTGGGAGGTACTAACCTTTTGTCAGATTCGTAGAGGTTGTTGTTGTGTGACGAATTTTAATTAAATATGTTGGCTTTGAATGATTAGTGTCAATTCAAGCTGGTTGAAACTCGTTTGGTGAACACGGAGCACCCTTTCATTGGTTGGCTCCAACTCAGGTGTAAAACTTGTTATTCAGAAAGGTGCAGTTTCTTTGTACGAATTAATACTTTAGATGTTTTAGGTATGTATATGTGATAATTTGGCTACGACAGGAAAACCCGTATCAGATCAAAATAAGGTCCTATCATTATTAAGAGAACTAGGGTTTGGATACGAAGCTTTTATAACTACCGTGTTAAAACCACCTACTCCCTCATACAAATATCTCATATCTTTAATACAAAGCCATGAGCCTTATTCAACCCCACTATCCATAGGTGGCCACAAGTTGCTTTCATAAGCCAACAGGCTTCTAACAGGAAATCAGGAAACTCTCGTTTCAATTCAAAAGGGAGAGGTTTTGTCCAAGGGGGAGGTTCTAAGTTCTAACAGAAGCGGAGGGTTTCAAAGGAATAGAACAGAAGGTACCATTACTAATACAAGGAAGAGATAACATCCGTCGATTTACTCATTTACCGCGGACCGTGGTTTGAGATAGTAACCAGTTTCAGGGAAGCCGGTTATAGTATATACTAACGTTATTAGAATGTTATTTGGACTACTCAATCCATAAAATCATTTTCCAGATTAAATTTTTGACCTATTGAAAATATTTATGTAATATATAGAATTGATGGAAAAAAAATTATTTAGTCTAAAGTGATTTAGGTAAATAACGGCATTATTTTTCCACCCTTGATTCTTTTTGATTATACAAGTAACCTCACTAGTAATGAAATAATATTATTATTGAAATCTTGATTTGAACTGAATTTATTTGAGATAAGATGTAGGCTTCTAGGATAGTTATTATTGGCCATTATTATAGTAAAAACTTGTGCATAGAGAAAACAATGTTATTTTTTTTCTTAGCTCATTATTTATTGGTTAGAGACTATTTAAAGATTTAGCATAACATTGTGGATAAGAAGAAAACTTATTTTTAAATTTAACATAAAATTTAATTAAAAATATTAATTTATTAATGAAGAGTGAAAAGTGTAAAAGGCATTTAGTGGATATTTTCACATTATCAATCAAAATTGCTCATAAAAAGTTATTTAATAAAGAAAGAGTATAGTTGTAACCGTGCTTACTAATGGTTGGCTCAGTAGAGAAGATTAATGACCTGCAAATAAACAAAGACTTCAGAAGTTTGCATTATAAAAGTAGATACTATATCCATGGTTGACTTATCTTTTCATATATTAAAAAAGAAAACTTATTTTTGCATCTCTTCACTACAATAGTAAGTTTCAACACCATGTATTTCAACCCAAATTTTTAACTCCATTTTCTATATAAATTCTCTCCATTCCCAGGGTTGTATCATGTTTTTAAATAGATTATACATCCATGAAATATGTGGTTTCATGGTATCTTGTGGAGCTTGACTCTATTCAATTTGTCTTTATGAGTAGCTCCATCTAGAATTTTCTTTAAAAATTATTTCATAGAGTGAGCCCGCTCCATCTTTTCCTTTTTTATTATGGAAAAAAAGCCACAGAGGACTTCTTTCATAGTAGGTACATTATATAACAATTATTATTGTGCTGGTACTTAGATAACATGTTCTTGAGTGATAGTAGATATCTTAACATAACCAAGGATATTAGCAGGCATGTTCTAAGTAGAGCACGAGAGAAATCTTATACAAGTCGAACATGTTGACCTAATGTTTGGTCTATGATTTGGCTAGTTAATACTAGAACTTGTGAAGCCTAAAAATAAATAAGAAATAAAAGAGGAAGAATTGAAGAAAAAGGCACAGGACACTATATCCAAGTGATCCGGCAAACTCTCTCATGTCGACAGGAACAAATTTCTGATCCCCTTTTCTTTTCATCACTTTGAAAGGGGAAAAGAAAATGCTTCATGGTGCTCGTTGCATGTACATAACAAAGCTGAAATCAATCATATAAATTCCGATTTAGTAATTTCTAAATCAACCAACCCTTTTTGGCAACAACCTTGTCAATTACATAAATCCTTTGATGCCACATGGCAAGAAAATTGTACTTGTATAAATAATAAGAGCCTTGTAGCATTACTTATGCAAAATATCTAATGAACCTTCTTATGATAGAAACATGTTAATTGTATCCATTTATCGAGTAATAATGTGGAACAACTTATATATCAAGATGAGTTGCTCATTAGTTGAATACTTCATCTCTTGGTAAAGAAAATAGAGCTTATGAACTATGACCCAATATAGGAAAATAGGCAAGAAAGGTAAGGAATCTTACACCTAACTCAAACCAGCCCCATCTCTAGAGCCAAGCACTATTTTTGTTGGCTAAAGAATAAAATTTGTCACACAATCGAAAAGTCTTTCATATAGAAGGGCTGGGTTGAACAATACAAATTCATATATTACAAGCTAATGAGTTCTACATATAGGGTGCCTTGAGCAAATAAGGGGCAAAAGGCATTACACATGAAATATATAGGATGAAGACAAACCCGACCAAAATTTCATCAAAATATTGATATCACATCATGTCAAATAACTATTTCAGTGCTTAACCGACTTCTTTTACATTGCAATTACAAAAAACATAACCCAAATAAGTCTCACATAGATGAGAGGACACAAACTTGTATAGCTAAAATCTTATATGCTGATCTAATGAGAGAAACGGTGCTGATGCTTGAGTTTGACATGGCTTACAATCATCAATCCCCCAACTTGATTGAGTTGAAGCAGTAGAGCAGCTATTACAATGACTAGATGCTTCAACTGGAGGAGAATAGAACATCGGAATTGGCATCTTGGGTGGCAAAATTGGCAGTGGAGCATTGAATTTTAGAACGTTGATAACTTGTCTTATAGATGGTCGTCGAGTGTAATCTGGATGAGCACACCACAGCCCCAGAATCATCAATTGCTCCATTTGTTGTGGATCATATTCCAACTTTAACTTTTGGTCCACTGCACTCAAACACATCTTATTCCCATAAAGCTCCCAAACCCACTCTACCAATTTCACCTTGCCTTGGTTCTCCCTTACTTCAATTGGCTTTCTACCACATGCAATTTCTAAGATTACTACTCCAAAACTATAGACGTCAGACTCCTTGCAAGCTTTTCCTGTTGCATATTAAGATGCATTTCATTTAGTACAACTAAAAAATTTATGCATTTCATAAAATAATTTAAGCTACAATGCAACAATAGAAAAAATTCTTGAACATCCTATTCAAATTCCTGAACATCCTATTCAAATTTTCATGCATTCCTTGAGGTTCCGTGCTTGTTAAGGAGAACGGTAAGAGCCGGGTTTCCTCCACAGAGGACGGTGGCAGAAGGACGTCCAGATTCTCATTGTCTCATTTAATTATTCAAAAATTAATAAAAATCTCTTCATTTTATTTTATTTTATTTTATTTTGTGTGGTCACGTTGGTTTGTTTTGTGAAAGCCAATCAATGGGTGTTACTGTTACATTGCAATGAAGTCCTTTTTTTTTTTTTTTTCTTTTTGAGACCATGGTTGGGCCCCAAGCATCTTCCTAAAGGTATTCGACCTTGACTCAAAAGTAAAGGTACCCATGCCCATAAGAAGCGACGCGATGACCTGCTCCAAAGACTTTGACTATGATAAGTCTACACCTTGAATAAGAAGAATAGTTATCATATTATTCTAACTTTTATTATCTCGTATTTTCGTAAAACACAAAATAATAAATTAAAAATTGAAAATTTCATTGTCATAAAAAACTTAAGATCAAGACTTATTACTACCATTCAAGCCTCAACTTTGTGTTTGGTAAGGGCTTGAAGCTTACTTTTTATTGGATTATCCTGTTATTATTAACTTGGAGGTAGATTAAGTTTAACACATATTGGATTATTAGTCATTCAACAATATTGATCGATGCCACAATCATCCAATATGCGTCAAACGTGATCTCCTGCCATCCCTTTTTAGCAGAAGCAGAACAATTTAAACAACAGTTTTTTTTACATTTAAATATAATGTAAAATTAAATTGAAGTGTAACAGTTCACATTACCTGTAGTGGCATATTCAGGTGCAATGTATCCCATGGTCCCTGCTAAGATAGTTGTTTCTGGATTGCTATCATGGTCCATCAACCTTGCCAATCCGAAGTCACCGAGCTTCGCATTGAACTCTGAATCTAGCATCACATTGCTAGGCTTCACATCTCTATGGACTACACACTGCTCCCACTCTTCATGAAGGTAGAGCAAAGCTGAGGCCAAGCCCAGAGCAATTTTGTACCTCTCTGGCCATGCAAGCAATCTTTCCTCACTGTAGAGATGGTATTCAAGGCTTTTGTTTGGCATGTACTCGTAGACGAGCAGCAGGTCACCCCTTTCATGGCAAAAGCCGATCAGCTGCACAAGATTGCGATGGCGTAACCGGCTTATGATTGTGACTTCAGATATGTACTCTTTTGCTCCTTGGTTTGAACCTCTGGAGATTCTTTTGATGGCCACTTCTAGTTTGGAGTCATGCAGTACTCCCTTGTACACCTCCCCAAATCCTCCTTCCCCAAGCTTCCCCTCCTGGGAAAAACTTTTGGTTGCACTCACAAGTACACTGTAAGAGTATCTCCTAGGCCCACTCCCTCTCTCGAAGTTATCATGGATTATTGAATCAATGGCCATCTCTTCCTTCTTCCCTGTAATAGCCATCTTATTATATAAACGTCTTCCTAGCCAAACCAAAATCAGCCCACAGAGCAGCATCCCAACGCCAATGGCAAGCCAAAAGAGTTTAAAACTAGGCTTGTGCCTGGAATTGGTGCTTGGATGTGGATTGGGACCATAGCCCTGACGACTCAAATCAGAGGAACTGAAATTCCAAGAAAATAAGCTGTGTGTCTCGACTTGGTTACCGGTGGCCGCCGAGAAGCCAACGGCTACCTTTTCCGGCAGGACCATCCTCAAGTCAACACCATGAGAGAGGCTCCAATTCCTTGTGTGGTTTGTAGCACTACGGAGAAAGACAGTTAAATTTTTACTCTTGGCATTGTAACTGACACAAGCATCAAACTTGATCTTCTGTCTGATGCTAATATTCAAATCGAGCCATGCGACGGAAAAGATTGTGTTAATATCAATTCCGATATGATTGGAACTTGAATCATTATACTCTGGATTTTTGAAGGTATCAAACTCGACGGCCACGACATGATCCGCGGTCGAGTTAGCACCAGTACGGTTATATAGTCCAAGAGCCCCACCATACGAGTTATCTGGGATCTTGGAAGGGAAGGATGAAAGGAAGAAGGCCAGCCCATCGGCACTTACTGTTTTATTGAAGCCGTTGATGAGGAATGAGAAACATGTATTGAAATCGGCGAGCTTGTCGGAAGCTTCGTCCCAGATAGGCACTGGCTTAGAATATGTGATTCTGCCTTCGCTCTTCTCGATCGAAGAGTCGAGCTGGTTCTTGGTGAGCTGGATGACATGGTCGAGCAAGTAGGCGTCGCCATCTAAGACTATGTTTGTGTTGTCCTGGTTGAAGCGGGAGAAGTTGAAGGAGAGAGAGCTTGCTAGGGGGAATATGAAGCACAACAACTGAAGCAGAGGCACCATGGCTTGGAGAGAGAAATTGCAGAGAGCCATGCGTGTTTTGCAGGGTAAGAAGAGTTCAAAGGCTATCTGGTGATTTATTTTCTGAGTGGCAAAGGATTTAGTGATGTCCATTGTCCAACTTTTCTAAAAGAAAGATAATCATGCAGCACATCGAAATAGACCAACCAAAGCATAAAGAGGAAGTGGAAGACTCACACCAAGAAGAAAGAGAGAGACATAAAGGAAAAAAGTTGGATTTGAAAAATTTAATAATAAACCCTAACGTAGCAAATCCCACAATATCGACCAAATTATTCCCTAGGCACTAAGATGGACGTTGGTGCCCACTTTAGCATTCGCTATAAATAATTGCATAGCACAATCAAACACCGAAGCTTCACAAAGAACTTGATGATCAGGATTGGTGAGAGTGAAGGCCGCGTGTCCAGATGGCAGCCCTTGGCCAGAAGAACTTGGGTGAGCTAACCCTAGTTCACAAGGATTCAGGTTGCATCTTTCGCACAAAAAAAATAATTGATCTTTTTTAATAATATTGATCGTTGGATCGTATCCTGCACTAATCTCAAAGCACTCAAAGTCTGCTTACATACAAACACAGCCTCTGTTCGGTTCAGGATGGATATTTGTGAGAGTTGCCGATCGGTTTGTTGTTGTTCTCCGAATACAACTTTTAGGATGATGCTGAATATGAAGCACCCAATGCAGTAACATTGTATGGCCCACATGTCTCTTCAACTTGAGTCGTGTTGGTTCATTTTCGATATATTTTGTAATATGTTCTACTGGTCCTATTGCGCGTGACCTTACACATGTATCTTAACGACTTGACTCAAGTAGAGACCTATAATTAATATTCTTGCTTGCTAGGGAATTTTTTCGAGTGTTGCACTAATGACATAAATTTTATGTTCAAATTCCACTTTCACTAGAATTTTTAGGAGGTATTTGCACTTGTGGGGGTGGGGTTGGTATTTGTGGTGTTTTTGAGAGAACAGAGAAAAGTCACATATACAAACATGAGAGACAGAAGGGATCGAATATGGTCCAAAGTTGACGTCTATCAACATTACTCAAATGATATAATTAGCAAGGAATGTGGCTTATTGCACATGGGATTAGGTTTTTTTACTCCAAAGAATATTTTTGGGAAAGGAGGGGTACTTAAAGTCTTGGAAGTTAACACCACTTCAAGATGCAAGCCTCTTGGAAACAAGAGGATATATTATTGAGTTAATACTTAGATACTCAGGTGTACCATGTGTTTTTTTGAACTTATGGTCATCATGTGCTAAAATTTCTAGAAGTCAATGAATTAGAAAGATGAATGCAACTTTTTCCAATCATGATATGATATGATGAATGGATGAATGTGTTGGAGATTTTATCTTAATTCATAATTGTATAAAAGTGCATTAGTATAAGAGTATTTTGTAAAACTTTTGTAATAGCTCCTATCCAAGTAGATTGGCACCTTCTCTTTTATGTATAGGCTTCAATCCTAATTTCGATGGTGGTATTTCTACCATATTTTTTTTGGAAAAAGTATCTTTCGTTGATAGTCATGATTAGAACAAGTGATGTAAACATATGTTTGCATGGGTCGTTACATACTCATCTTGTTTAAGTTATAGTATTCTTGCCAGGCTAAAAGTCTCATTCAAATCCAATCATAAATACCTCGATAAGCCCGTGGTCAATTCTCCTAGTCTACATAGACTATGAACTGAGTTTGGTCTAATAGTATTTGCAACAATCCAGTACCTTATCCAAAAAGAAACTAGCAAAACGATATTATTTGAGTTTTCCGGCTCTTTATAAGTATTTAAGATCTATCCAGTGCATAGCCGATGTAAGACAAAATACATACTCACATATATCTTCATGGAAATAGTTAGTTAAGGGCTATTATTAAATATTATATTGAAAGATAACTAAAAATAACAAAAAAAAGTACAGACTTTTTGCTCAGATCATTGCCCAAAATTTCTTTTCTCACAGACATGGAGAATCTATTTTTTAAAAAACAATGGCCAGTAAATGTTATAATAAAGTAACAGCCAAATAGAAAGCAAGCTTCTTGCACGAAAGCTAGACTTCGGAATACAAAGTCAATGCTAAGAATCACATTTTAAGCATCATAAGTGCTTTGAAAGACGGTAGGATTGACTAAATAGAAAGACAGAAGGAAGACTGAATAGGAACGATTGAACAAGAAGAGAGGAGATGTGTGGCTGTGGTCATAGAACTGTTTCACAACTCAAGTGAACTACTGTTTTTTCCTCTCTTTTTTTTTTGTAAACCAAGAGGACCACTTCACTTCAAAACTCTTTTAAGTAGGGAAGCACCACCAACCAACCATTGTAAATGAACACATTCATCAATAAAATTGATGGTGGGTCCCACCTCCCACTTACGATCAAAGTAAAAAAGAGAACAATGATGCAACGCTTCCACCATATCACCCACTAAGATGTGAGAAATTATATCTTGCATGCACCACATGGTTATGCATGTAGATAACAACAATTATTTGTTTTTATAGAGATGTATTAAGATGAGCGTTTAGTAACGAACGATTGTGATTATCTATATGCACGAGCACATAGTTTTAGTAGTAACTCTAAAAAATTATATGCACCACGTGGTTATGCATGTAGATAATCACAATCGTTTGTTTCTATAAAGGTGCATTAAGATGAGTGTTCGGAAACAAGCGGTTGTAATCATCTATATGGACGACCATGCAGTGTATTAGTGGAAGGTAAACCCTAAGATATTCTTTGCCAAGTTATTGAGCGTGCAACTCGTTTGCTGACGGTAAGTGTTTGGTGGCATTGCTGACCTTGGCCCATATGCAAAGCAACTCTGAAAAAAATATAACTAAAGAAAAACACCGGAGATGCCTGCAAGCGGGGAACCAAAGGAGGGGCCAGCCACTAGGAGAAGGTAGGTGGCCGTCCTCTAATGAGCGGCAAGAGAATTCCATACGGTTTCTTGGTGGCTTCTAAAATGGGCTCTTTATAGGATTCTAAAGCGGTCTTACAGATTCGACAATGCATATATATATTCTCCTTTTTGTTTGATGGTCTTTAATTAATTTGATGGTCGATGAGCTTCCACGTAGTCAAGCAAATTAATTAGGAAAAAAAAGGTATGGAAGATTCACAGAAAAACAAACCAGAAAAGACACTCATGAAAGCATTTGATCTTATCTATGGAATCTTTCTTTTGTTCTTTCTGTCCACTGATGAAAACTACAACTACCAGGGACGTAATTGACATTCCCAAATGAAGTTATTATGTTAATTACAAAGACACCGTATCCATCATTACTTTATTTTTTCCTATCTGCCTTCTTCTTCTTCTTCTTCTTGAAACCGAGCTTGGTTAATAAATTCATACTATTAGAATAATTTTAGTGATCACATAACAACCTGCATCACTCATAATGTTTTTCTTTATCAATGTGATTCTATATCAATTAATATTAGTTTCCTTTGTTAGCATAATTTTGTTAGGGTGATTTTAGGGATCATATGAGAAGCTGTATCACCTATAATATTTTTCATTATTAGCGAGATCTTATATCAACCTATATTATCTTCCATGTATGGAGTCTATATACGAGTATATATAACCCCTGAGATATACCAAATGAGAAGAAGTAAATAGAGAAATAAAATTACTTTTCTCTCTCTCTCTTTTTGTTTTTCTCTTCTTCTCCAAATATTTCAACATGGTATCAGAGTCACCGATCACGTAAATTGCTGCCATCATCTCTTTCGTCTTTGCTGTGGTCGTCATCATGGCTCGCAGATCCTCTATTTCTCCTGCCTCGTTTGGGGTGGGGGGGGGGGGGGGGGGGGGGGGGGGGGGTAGCCGGGGCTCCGGCCTCGACGGCTCCAAAACTCTCTTTTTCAAATCCGAGAGAAATCTAACTTTTTTTTTCTTTCATCTTTACTGTAATCAGGAAGAGATGCCAGCCCTGGCCTGCGTAGGCGCTGCATTCGCCCCTCCTAGCTATGCCCGCGTCTGGGATGTCTCTCTTCCTGCGCTGTGGGGCTCGCCCAGTTCTTTGAGCGATGAGATCCGCTTCACGATCGCCGCCGAGAAGTTGTTACCCCGATCGCGGAGGTACTTCTCGATGGAGAAGACATCCACGATGGGGGAGTTGACGGAGACGGAAGGCTCGATCGGCTGGAACTCGTCCAGACTGGTCGACCATGAAACTCTCCGCTATAACTCAACGAATTCAATGCCACCAAGCCCCCCAAAAGCTTCTCGTTGAAGAAGATCTGCAGCACGACTGCACTCTCTGACCATTTGGTCAGCTCCTTCTCCCTCTCTAGGAACACATCCAGGTTGATCCCCATGTACGGCAACCATTGATCGGACGACGCCACAATCCCGGCAATATGATTTCGAAAAGAAGCTGATCCGACCCTTAATTTCGATTGTTGGATTTCTCTTCTTCCCTCTCCCCATCCCCTTTCATCCGTACGATGACCTTGAAGTCGGAGAGGTGGAACTCGGTGACCGGGTCACCTATTTCGAGGGACGAGATCCGCTCCACCAACTACGGTGCCCACTACTAGAGCGTTTACCTAGTCAAATGAACCAGGACCGCTTCATCGTTGAGGACATCATCGGGTTTGGTGCCCCCTTCCGCTTCAGCCTCGAGGCTGGATCCAAGCCGGAGCTACTCCGTGCCATAAGCTGCCTCGTGCGAGGAAGCCCCGATGCCTTCCTTATTTGCAACGACTACAAGGATGAGGAGAGGAGGAGCTCGACATGATGGTGGAGACCGGCCGGAGGCTCACCGTCTGGCCGGTGATCAGCCTCCGGGTGAAGCTACGGACACGGCACTCCAGCCACTTTGGATCAACATTTGGCAAGAAGGGCAAGTTCGGTCTGACAATGGCCTAGATCCTCTCGGTGGCCTGGAAGCTCCAGTGGTTCGAGATGCTCGACTGCCTCCAGCTCCCCTTTATCGTCTGCTTCCCCGATGTCCTCAACCACCGCCTCGAGTCCCTACATTCTGCCTTCAACTTTGCTGATGTACGCCTTTATGGCCCTCACGGTCTTGTAGCCGACTGACACGGCGAGGAGGATGTGGCATCCGGGGTCGTGCCCTCCCCATCCATGGGAATAGAGAGTCAGCTTTGCCGGCTTTGCAATCTCCTTTAGTTCAGATACTTGAATCCTTTGAGATGGAGGACAATTTGGATTTGCTGTGAGCACGAGCTCTGCCAGTATGAGTAGAGCGTCAGCTTTGTCGGCTTCGCGATCTTCTTCAATTCGCTAATGCACGAGCCCCAAATGAGCGGAGGCAGCCAGGAGCGTGGCATCTACAGTGGCACCATCCCCACGCTTCTTGTTGTCGAGATGGGCGCCACCTGCGAGATCTCCCTAAAGGAGATGGAATACGACGATGTTGTCGCCACGATCCTCGTTGCGTCGTATGCTCCGCTGCCACACGCCCCGACCTCTTCTTTGCAACCCTTGGTGGCCTCGGCCAGCTCGGTGTCATCACTTGTGCTCACTTCCCGCTCCCCCCCGTCGCTTGCACGGTGAAATGGATAAGGGTGGTGTATGACCGGTTCGTGGAATACTCAGGCGATGCCGCGTGGTTCGTGACCTAGCCCGAGCCGACTGCCTTCGATTCTGTGGAGGGCTTCACTTTCGTGAGCAACGCCGACTCGGTAAATGGTTGACCCACGGTCCCTCTCTCTCCCGACTTGCCCTTCATGCCAGCCCACATCTCGGCTGGGTCCAGTCCTCTACTATCTAGCGGCGGGCCACACCGTACCATCACAAGCTTGGCAAAGGTGAACCTTGGTAGGCACGATCCCGCTCTTGATCATGCAGGAGCAGCGCGCCACACTATACCGTCAGAAGCTTGGCGAAGGTGAACTCGGTAGGCGCGGTCCCGCTCTCGATCATGCAAGAGCAGCGCACCATACCGTACCGTTAGAAGCTTGGCAAAGGTGAACTCGGTAGGCACGGTCCCACTTTTGATCATGGAGGTGTACATCTGCATGGCGTCGCCCCAATCCCTAATCTCCAGTTTTATTTGCTGCCCCCGGCTCCTTTATCATCCAATTCGAGGTCTCTTGCTCTTCTTTCATAGTGCTTTCGTCTACGAGCATCCTTGAGCTTCAGTTGCCTTCTCTCTGAGATCTGTCCTCACTCATCTAGTACGTTAGTTTTTCAGTACATTCATAATTGGCTATTTCCTCACGCCATATCCTTTCATTTAAGAGTCCTTGTGCTAGAAGGATTTCTGTTATCTCACACCAACAACCATGTTTATCTCACGCCATACTATTTTCTCATGCCAACCCTAGAGTCCTAATTCCATTAGGACTCCTAATCTCTAGCCACCCATGAGTCCTTCACATCCTAACCCAATCCCACAGCGAGTCTAAGCCCACTTCCTATTGCGGCCACAATCCATCAGTAATTTTTGCACACGATTGAGTCAACCCACACCCAATTGAACCCAAATGAACCCAATTAGCCATCATCCCTTCATCTCCTTCCTCCATCCATAAGAAACCCTAGCCGCCATTGATAGAGGAAGAAAAGAAGAAGAAAGAAATCAGCTGCCATCCCCAATCTTCAGCAACCTTCCCATCCCAACTGCGTCAAGTAGTATCAGAGCGAATTTTCTGCTGATCACTATGAGTACGAGAAACGGCCGCCCCTACAATGTCGGACATCAACTTGGGTACTCTACGTTTATGAGTACAAGAAGCGGCCATCCCTACAACATCGGTCGACATCAATGTGGGTACTCTACCTTTATGAGTACAAGAAGTGGCTGTCCCTACAATGCCGATCGATATCAACTTAGGTATTTTACCTTCATGAGTATAGAAAGCGGGCATCCCTATAATAACGATCAACAAGAAGAGGAGATGCTAGCTAAAATTGCCAATCAACATGCTGTGATGACCCAAAAGATGGATGTTGTGGAGGCACAACTATAGCGTCGCCCTCAAGTTGGGTGAGGACCTTTAGAACGCAGGAACAAGAGCGTTCCTTTTTCTCGAGGTAATCCTCCTTTCATGAGATCTGAAACTTCTGCAAATAGGGGTCCATATCTAGAGCGAGGAGTAGCAAGGACCAATGAGAAAGAAAAAGGTCCTATATCGCAAAGAGGAAGCCAATCCGACTGCTATAAGTATGGTGGCTGAGGGTACTTTGCTAATGTTTGCCCCACCAAAGACCAACAATTTACGTTGGTGTGCGAAGAAAATGAGATCACGGAGATATCTGAAGTTTCTCCTAAACCCACTGAGATTGAAAAAGAGGAGGAAGGCAACAAGGAAAAAGCGCTTGCGGTGGAACTAGAAGGTTCAGATCTGCCCGTTTGTGTTGTTCGCAGGGTTCTTTTGGGTTGCAAGTAAGGCGAACAAGTTAAAATTTGAAATTTCAGAGGTAATCCCATCTAATTTCAAGTTTATTTTGGAGGACTTTTCTGATGTAACACCTGAGGATCTATCCAGGGAACTTCCACCCATGCATGACATTCAGCATAACATAGATCTTGTTCTGGGATCTAGTCTACCCAACCTTCTAGTTATCCCTTCTTCCCCACCATCGTCTTCACCAAGACCTTCTTTCCCATTGCTGCCCCTTCCTTCGTTCGTGCCACAAAAAATCCTCTTCCATGTTTGTGTCGAACACAACAACAAAGCCACGAACCTCATCATCGACAATGAGGACGGGATGAACATCGTCTCTTACAAGTTGCTGAACAAGATGAAGTTGAAACCGAAGCCTCATCCTGAGCCATACTGACCACTACAGATTGTTGATTTCAAGCCCAAAAATTTAGTAATCCAAAGGGTGTTGTCTATGAGGCGAATCGAGGAGATCAACCATGAAGTTGGGGACATGTTTGCATCGATTGTTAAGAAAGATGGTGCTAAAAATTCAGAAGAGATGTCATCTGATTTCGAGATAAAAAATCTGATCGTTAGTCAAAGCCGTGAGGAGCACAAGCAGCGACTAGCTGATCCACGCACTATGCCACGCCCAGCGCCCATGCACAAGTCTGCAACCGAGTGCAGCAGCCTCCCGGCGTTCGCCAGATTTGCATCTCTTAAGCATCAGACCCGCATCCCGTGCACACCAGACCCACATTCATGCACACCCATCCCGCTGACGGCTCACCAACACACCAGACTCGAGTCTCAGTTTTACCAGGACTCTACCGGCATGCACCAGCCTGCACCTGAGCACGCACTATATAACGGATTCCAATCAAAGCAGGATTCTTCAAATCATCCCCAACTTGACGGAGTCAAGTTCTTCTCAGCAGGAGGAATTGATGCAGGAGCATGGGTCGAAGCATATGGCGTGCACGGAGATTGAGGCCCCTCCTTGGGTATGCACCAAATTACATTGGGTCCAAGAGTTCCGATGCCATAACACATTGGGTCCATGAGTTTTAGTGCCAACACACACATTGCGTCTAAGAGTTTCAGAACTAGAACACATTGGGTCCAAGAATTTCGGTACCTAATTACATTAGGTTCTAGTATTTCAACGCCCAATTACATTGAGTCTTAGAGGCGTTGAAGATTCCTAATTTATTTGGAGGCTTTGTAATGGGTCCATGTGTCGTGTAAAAGAGTCCTAGCTAATTTGGACTCTTAGTCATGTGTCAATTAGAGAGTCCAAGTTTATTAGGAGTCTTGAATTAGAGAGTTTGGGTCCAACATTGGGTGTGTCCAATGTTATATTGAGTCCTTTTGTTTGGGGCATGTCAAATCCTCTTGAGTTAGTGTCCAATGCCTAAATCACATTGAGTCCAAGGCTTTGAAGAGTCCTTGTGTTTGTGTGGAGTCTAGTCATTTAGTCCTCATGACATTTAGGAAGAGTCCTAACAGACATGGAATCTCATTCCATGCACCATGAACAGTCCAAGTCAAGTGGAAGTCCTATCTTGTTAGTTGATTTAGTCAATTGTTTAATTTAAAAGAGTCCATGTCAAGTAAGAGTCTTAGTTCAAATAGGAGTCCTAGTCAAAGAAGTTCTTGTTAAAGTAGGAGTTATTTAAATTTCAGATTGTAAGAGTCCAACTTATCCCAACCTCTACTCTATATAAAGAATAGATTGAAGAATAAAATTCAGAGAATAGAGTTTTACAAAAAAAATTAGGAGCCTCTCTCGTGAAGGAAGTGAGACACTTTCCTTTTCTTTTCTTGGTGAGACGCCAAGCCCTTGGTAGAAGTTGGTGAAGATGAAACTCCTTCTTCTTCTTCACGCCAACCCTTTAAGAGTTTAAGTGAAGGTGAGACTCTTCCATCCATCCTCTTTAGTTATCCCTTTTCATTCCCATTCCAATCCTTCCCTCACGTTTCAGCATTCTCTTTCCATTCCTCACGTCATAATTTATTTTTCACGCCATATCCTTTTCTTAATTAAGAGTCCTAGTTAGAGAAGGACTCCTCCCTTTTTCTCACACCATCTAGCCATATCCCCTTTTTTTTCTCACGCCATACCCAATTAATGAAGCCCTCAGTAGACAAGTAGAAGTAATAATAACCTATTAAATGTAACTAACATGCCTTTTAATCATCCAAAGAGCAAATGTTATGGAAACTCAGAAAAAATCACTAGTCACTCAGGTGCCTTGCACGATTCAGTTGCCCTTATTTAGTGGCACGATGCCAATTCAAAGGGAGCAATCATAGTTTAAAGTAATCAAAAAAAGATTTGTCATTACAAGAGTTTCCCCGAAACTGGACCTGGCTGTGTCATTCTGGCAGGCCTAGGTAATGGGATTCGGATCGACAAGTTGGGCTGGGTTGAGAAACTTTGGCTTCATTAACATTTGGATGAAGCTTAGACTCATCAAATTTAACCCCTCCCTGCTCGGCAATGTTTTATGTAATACATACAAAATATACAAATTTAATATAACTATACTACAGTATACTATCTATTATATTATACAATAGTATTTTGCTACACTCTAGTACAATATAATATAATATAATATAAAATGATATAGTATAGCATGGTTAGTATATAGTATAACTCACTATGCAATTTAAAATGACAATGTAATATAACATATATAACATAACATAGCACAGTACAAGATAATACAATACAGTACAACATAACATAACATAACATAACATAACATAATATAATATAATATAATATAGTATTGTATGGTATAGTATAGTAGCATAGCAGGTAGGGCATGGCAACAATCTGACAATTCTATATGCTCTTCGTTTTCTCTCACATAGACATATACGGAGCTATTGCCAGCCGATATATGAGTTGGTCTGATCTTGGCTATATTGAGCCAAGTTGTGTTCAGACTTACGCCATCTCTTTGTTCACCGAGACGGGCTTGGGTCATATGGAACATTTCTCATGGAAACAAATATTTCCGCCTAGTTACTTCGGCCGGCCCTCCGTTGCTCTTAAATTATATTATATTATATGTTATATTTGGCGTTTTCTTTTGGCAGCCTCTATCAAAACACAACCTTAACAGCTATACGCACAGGTACTCCATCGGCTGGCGTAATGAAACGATGAGTCATTAATTTAAAAGGGCCACACTAAAACTTAATGGAACTTGCGTAGACTTATAATTGCAATGCACAGAGATATGTAACGATTGTTTCTTATAAAATTTGTCGCTTCAACTGTTAAAGCGTCACAAGAATATTTAATACCAAGGAACGGATCTCCCTCGCAGACCTTATCACAGTGGGTTGTGGTCTTTTTTTGACCTGACTAGTACCTGAGCGCGTTCAATTCGTTGCCACCCCTACTCATGGAATCTTCGCCAAAGTCACCCTACATTCTTTTTTTAAATAAAAGTAGACAAAGACCCCTTCACATTTGAGATAATTATACTTAAATTCTAAAAAAATAATAAGGTTTTTGGTAGCCACCAAAACTTCATTTTCCTTGCAATATGGCCTAATGGCCACTAAAACTTTATTTTCGTTGCAATATGGTCCAGTCGTCTATCTACATCCTAACAGTATTGTTAGCAGAGTGAGAGAAAAGACCGAAATATCCTTGATTTAGAGAGGCAAGATAGTGGCTCTCACGCAATCTGAAAATGCTCTGTCTTTTATAATTCATCCATTTATACAGATCTCAAAACACTTCATTCTCTATCATTCATCTACTCGCATAGATCCCAAAGTGCTTCATTTTCTATTATCCATCCACATGCATAGATCTCAAAGTACTCCATCCTCTATCATTCATCTGCTTGCATAGATCTCAAAGTATTTCATCCTCTATCATTAATCCACCTACACACATCTCAATGCACTCCATTTGTCTGCACAAATCTCAAAGCGCTTCATCCTCTATCATCCATCTGTTTATATAGATCTTAAAGCACTATATTCTCTATCATTAATCTGCCTCCACAAATCTTAAAGCACTTTGTCTCTATCATCCATCCATCTGCATGATTTCAAAGCACTCAATTGTTTCTCACCCATCCACTTATATAGATCTCAAAAGTATTCCATCCTCTATCATTTATTATCGTACAAATCTTAAAATACTCTATCCTCTATCATTCATCTAAGATCTCAAATCACTCTACCTTTGTTATCCATCTGCTTGTATAGATATCAAAGCGCTTCATTCTCTACCGTTCATTTGTCTCATAGATCTCAAAACACTTTATCCTCTGTCATTCATCTCAAAGTGTTTTGTTCTCTACCATCCATCTATTTGCATAAATCTCAAAGCATTCTATTCTCTATTATCTATACAACTTCACAGATCTCAAAGCAATCCATCATTTATCGTTCATCTGCCTACATAAATCTTAAAGCACTGCATCCTCTGCCGTTCATCTATCTGCGCAGATTTTAAAGCACTCATTTTTAATTCACATCAGAACAAGAGTCCCTTACTCTGCTAGTGGAAAAGGTAGTTATGAAATTTTACAAAAAATTAGTTATCAAATGACCCTCACGTGATAATTTTATGATAACTAGACCACATTACAACAAATTCAAAGTTTTGGTGGCTAAACTACACTTTTTAAATTTATGAGATTTAAGCGATAACATCCAAAATTTGGTGGGGGTATATCTATAATTTTTCTATTTTTACTGCTAAAAAGTCATTTTACGTTATTGGAACCTGATGGTAAATGCAAACATGTGAAATTTAGTACTTGCTCTCTGCTGGCCTGGAGATCTTTTGGACTTCTAGTAACGGTAATGGGATATCTAATTTGATCCATGCAAGGCTGAAAGATTTGTAAAATGCTAAACTAACATGAGGCCGGATTAATAATCCAAAGTATCACCGAATCCTTTAGTGAGCAACAGCAAGCAACCGATCTTCTACAATAACCTTGACCTCTCGAAGATATTGACACGGTCCCCTGTGAGTTTGGGATTGAGAAAGCTCCAGAGGAGCCACCGCAAGGAAGCTTTAATTAGAGTTCTGCGATAGCACCCAACAACACCCTCAAGAAAGTCCTGCCGTTCGAGGATTCGAACTTCCCGCTGACGCTCGCCAGCCGTCACATTCCATTACCTGTCACTCGAGAAGAAACACCATCAAGAAAGTCCTGCATACCGTCACAGGTTTGGAACTTCCCAGGGTCGGAGACTTGCGTGCGTTCTTCCAATAATTTCACGAGTAACACGTAATGGAATGCGTCGACCATTTCATATATATATATATATATATATATAAGAAGATGCTGGTCTAAACACTCCGGGACCATCTTCGATATTTCAGAGCTGAAATCAACCATAATGAAATATTCCCTCTCATCCTTAACTGGAGGCAGTTCATGCGCGCGATAAAGATTTCTTATTTATTTGAGAATATCGTTCCGTAGTTGGTCAAATTGATTTGCTCGATTTATCTTAGATTGCGTGAGTATATATCTGCTCCCCGCTGAGCCACCCGAATGAGGTTAAGTTTTTATCGATGGAAAGGCCACCTACAGGCAAGTGATCCAAACCCCCAGGCTTAGGTTGCTGTTAAGCTCAATGAGAATACATGGTTCCCGGGTAAAGTGGGAAATGACATGACAAGGCTTTTTCGTTGTTTGGATAACTTTTCTTTTCTTTTTTTTTTGTGGCTGAGAACAGTTTAATAACCAATTTCTGTACTCATTATATGATTGTCTTGTACCATAGAGAATATGAAATCATAATGACTAATGAGAATCCAAAAAAATAAAAACATCAAAAGAAAATCATAATGACTATTTTTAGATCAAAAGACTAGTTACATTTTGCTAATAAAAGGACTATTTTGGTCATTTTCATAAAATTCATAGGATCAGAGATAGCTTGGTCCATGGTATATAGAACCTCCTATCCCTAATTATCCAAGATTTGATTGAGTTGCTAGGGATTAGCATTTCAACCCTACAAAATGGTCCATTTTTCATTTCTTTCAGGGTTTGGACTTAATATCCCTTATCTACTTTCTAAATGTTCCAAAAGAATCATCTGAATCGATATGGAGCCGTTACGGACAGAGCCGGATAAGATTTAGGAGTCAGATCTTTGTAATTTTTTACTACATAATTTCTATTGGCTGCAGGCCATCACCTTGTCGCCACCTGGTTTCTAGAATTTAAGTCGGTCAAGGAGGAAAAGTTTTATGAGCCGTGGTTCGTCATATCGTTTCCCTCAAAAAAAAGAGAGACCATCGTCATCGGAGGAAGGGAACTCATACAATTCAAACTGGACCAAAAGTTTTACCATTTATTAAAATCAAAATTTAATAGACCAGAGAAAAATCAATTTACGTAGTTAGACACCGTGCTAAGCTTCAACCATAAAAGAAGAATCGAGATTAGAACTCGATTCACGTTGTGTGGTCTGCCAAGCACCTTCTCTAGCCGCCCAAGCCACCAAATGGCCTTGGAATGTCTCCTTTCCAACATACCAAGCATGGCTCCCTCCAAATCTAGAACCCTTCCATCCCTCCAACTTTTGCTGCCCCTCTTCCACCTGCTGTCCATCCTAATCCCCCTTGCAAGCCCACTCTCCTTCAACTACTCTGGTGAGGATCTGAACATTGGCAAGATGATTTACCAGGGTGACGCCTTCTTCGACGGCAGCATCGTCCAACTCACCAAGAACCAGGCCCACATGAACCTTAAGAGGAGCTCCGGAAGAATGGTATATCCTGAACCAGTGACTCTCTATGATGAAGCTTCCGTCATCAACTTCACTACATGTTTCTCCTTCTTTATCTATGGCTTCAAAAGAGCAGTCAGTGCTGATGGACTCGCCTTCTTCCTCTCGTCATACCCTTCGGCAATTCCCGATTTATCCTGCGGCGGAACTCTCGGTCTGTTTACCAGTCCTGATGGCAACAAAACGCTCCCGAGTACTGTCGTTGCTGTCGAGTTTGATACCTTCTTCAATCCTCAGTACAAGGATATAAGCGCCAACCATATGGGCATCGACGTCCACACGATATACTCGGTTGTGCAGCTGGACTTGAAAGCTAACATGAGAAAGAACACGACGTTCAACGCGTGTGTTAATTACAGAGCTAGTACCAAAAATTTGAGTGTCTTCCTCAGTAATGCCTCAGATCCTACGAGGAATTGGAGCCTGTCTCATGTTGTTGACTTGAGGAAGGTTCTGCCTGCTAAGGTAGCCGTTGGCTTCACAGCTGCCACAGGTAACAAGACCGAACAACATAGCCTTGTATCCTGGAATTTCAGTTCCTCCGATTTGAGTTCTCAGGGTTATGGTTCTAGTCCAAGCCCTACTCCAGGAGCTAGACATCTTTATATATTTTTGGTGTTGGGTATTGGCGCCGTGGTCTTACCATGTGGGTTGGGTTTGATGTGGTTTATGAGGCGATGTTTATGCAAGAAAGGTGATCGAAGGAAGAAAGAAGTAGATAAGACTATTGATTCAATGATTAATGTTGCATTTGAGAGAGAGAGTGGGCCTAGGAAGTTTCCTTACAGTGTACTCGAGGGTGCTACAAAAAATTTTATGGAGGAGAGGAAACTTGGCGGAGGAGGATTTGGGGAGGTATACAGAGGGGTGCTGCATGATTCACAGCTTGAGGTGGCCATTAAAAGGATCTCCAGGGGTTCAAAACAAGGGACCAAAGAGTACATATCAGAAGTAACGATCATAAGCCGGCTAAGGCACCGCAACCTTGTGCAACTCATAGGCTATTGTCATGAGAGAGGTGACCTGCTGCTTGTTTACGAGTACATGCCAAACAAAAGCCTTGATTACCATTTATACAAAAAGACAAGATTGCTCTTATGGCCGGAGAGGTACAAAATAGCTCTAGGTTTAGCATCAGCGTTGCTGTATCTTCATGAAGAGTGGGAGCAGTGCGTCATCCACAGAGATGTAAAGCCAAGCAATTTGATGCTAGATTCAGGATTCAATGCTAAACTTGCTGATTTTGGATTGGCAAGGCTCGTGGACCATGATTCCAACCGAGAAACAACAGTTTTGGCCGGGACCAGGGGATATATTGCACCGGAGTATGCTATTACAGGTAACAAAATCTATGCCATTATAGTACATTTTGCGAGGTCTTTTAATTGCTTCTTAATAAAATTGAAAGGCATCATAGCTATTTTACTTCTCCTGGATAAAGATGATAAAGATTGCAGGTCCGACACACTATGGATGTGTGGTCATCCACCATGATGGCATTAGCTGCACCTTAGGATGTAGTAGATGTGTAGTTGATCCATGATGACAGATGTGTGCATGAAGTGCTCACGCATCGTAGTGCATCAAAAGTAAGATGCACGCATGTGGTGGTTGATAAGGACTTAATTCATTAAAATAGGCACCATATAGTGTCAAAGTACTAATTTACCCTTTTGTTGAAAAGACATATATGCCACTCCAATTTATACACTAAGTGAAAAGATTTATGTGCAAAATCACCTAAGAGTTCCATAAAAATAGGACCAGGATACAGTAATTTTACTGAATAAACAACGGAATTCTGTAAGAGATTTAAATCATCATTGCTCTATACACACTTTTCTTTTTTTTTCTTTTCTTTTCTTTTTCTTTTTTTTATGCTAAAGCAAAAGGGAAAAGGGGAGGAAGGGACAAGTCCACCCCCACGTAGCAACCCCTACTGGACCCTCATCCCACCAGGAGAATGTTCGATGCGGGCAGAAATGACCGTGTGTTGGGCACCTCGTCCGGTTTTACTCATACTCTCCCACCCGTGGGCCGGCTCGGTGACCCCTCTAGGCTCCGACACGAATCCTCTATGTGAGTACGTCACATCTGGCACCACCGAGGCTACCAGCGGACCAGCAGCCCTTCCAAATTCCGTGTCCGAGCAGGAAGTATCTGGTCTTCTCAATTTAATCGACGCCCATATGTTTCGAACTTGGAACCACTTGGTTAAAAGTAAGGCCCCGTTCCGCTGAGCTACCACTTCAATGACCACACTTTTTTTTCTTGAGAAACAACTCTTCGCACATATCAAGGCATATATGCATAAAGTTATGATGTTATACGTAACCTGTCAAACCTATGATTTTTCTGATTGATTTGACCAAATTTACGACAAGCTAAAGTAGTGGTCCAAATTCTTATGCCTCAATCAATTATTGTTTGTTCTTGGTGGCTAGTAGTCTGGGTTATTCCTGCAGAACCATGTGACACCTCAAATTGAAATCATCAAACTCTAAAGTAACCAAAAAGAGAAATCACTCAGTTGAAAGAGTAATACTAAGTTACTCGTAAAACTTTGCTCGGGCATGTCTATAAAATTTTAATATCATTGAAAATGCTAGATCATTTTATTTTTAACAGAATTAAATTCGAGCAACTATAAGCATTGTTTTATTTTGACAGCCTAAATTAATTGTCATAACATTCCACAGGGAAAGCTAGTAAGGAGACTGATGTTTTCAGCTTTGGAGTAGTTATATTAGAAATTGCAAGCGGTAGAAAGCCATCTGAAGTGGAGAAAGATGATCAAGTGAATTTGGTGGAGTGGGTTTGGGAACTTTATGGGAATGGAAGATGTTTGGCTGCAGCAGACCGAAGATTAGAGATGGAATTCGATGAGCAACAAATGGTGTACTTGATGGTTGTGGGACTATGGTGTGCTCACCCTGATAGAGATCAAAGGCCGACCATGAGGCAAGCAATCAATGTACTTAAATTCGATACCCCATTGCCAGCTTTGCCACCCAATATGCCCATTCCAATGTTTCATTCTCCTCCAAGAAATGTGCCTGCTCCTTCAAATTCTGATAGCTGCCCCATAATTTCAAACACAACTCTGATGGGCCGTTGAAGGATGGTGAGTCATGTTAGAAAAGTTTAACAATAGTATAACGTTGCCAATCATAGCAGTGATTTATAATTCAACTATATAATTAGGAAATTTTTGTTTTTGATAGGTGTTTCATTATATGATCGGGTGTTGTATGTCTTTGCATGAAAAGCTTGAAATATAATATATTTAAAATCTCCTGCATAGGAAGCTGTAATGATAATTCTAGTCAAGAACATGTTATTTTGATATGCTTATCTCAAGGTTCATGTAATAAAGTATTCAGTTTTGCTTTGGTACCTTAATCTTTTATAAGCCATTTGTATATTTAGATTGGATGACTAAAATTAAACATCTAGCTGGTTGATACCTGATATAATACCTGAGATACTTGTCACAACCATCCATTCTAGTATAATAAGTGAGAAAACTATTGGTTTTTTGTTTGTAAGGGGAGTTTTTCACAAATTGGAGAATCTCCACATGAATTCTTAGACCCTCCTCAACATATAGCTGATCTTAGTGGGTATATGCATCAATGTGATGAGCATGGGCAGCCTCAATGGACATGAAGGGAAGGAAGAGGCACAATGCCAATGAGGGACACGGATGAAGTTGCCATGGACGGCATTGCCGAAAAAGAGGAGATAAAGATTGATGGAGACGGTAGCTGTCACTCTCCGAATTTAGTGCGCGACAAACGCCGCATGCCTATATGACGGACTGTACAGGCATGTAAGGCTACGGATCATATCAAAGTAATGACAAATCCATAAAATTTATTTAAGTAATAATTTATTCAAATAGTTTTTACAATAGTTTCAAAGTAACATGTGCTAACATAAATCAAATAATCTAACTAAATTAACTAAAATGCCAATAACTAAATTTTTTTTAGAAAATCTAGCACTCTCTCCAGTCCCATACAATCATGCCTGTGGATCTGAAAATTGAAAAAAATATGATAATAAGCTATACTAGCCCAGTAAGCAACATAATACCCCAGAGTGGGGTCAAAGCATGCTAGATATTTAATTAAAATACAAAATAATGACTAAAAAATAAATCACAAATAAAATTTTTTTAAAAAAAATTAATTAAGCATTTTCATAAAAACTTTGATACCAGAATTCCAACATCAATAGGTTATGGCCATACAACCTAATGGCATGGGTGGCACAAAGTGTCAAAACTACTATTATTAACCACCGGTGCCAAAGTGTCCAAAAACTACTATTCTAATCACTAGTGGTACGGTGTCGAAATTAGTTTCTCATAGATTACAAGTCGACTGGGCCAACAAATACCCCATTGGCGGGACCATAATAGATCATAGGCATGCTGAGAATACATACATACAAAATAGATCTTTCATAATTTGCCCGGTCACATTTTTCAGATTTCATAATATATATCATAATTTTAAAATAATTATTAAGATGCCTGACCCGTTTAGCTAAGTACAAAACACGTATCAAACTTTAATCCACTAATAATTACTTTACCAAATAATTTAGAAAACATACTTTGAAGCATTAGGTTACTTACATCTTTTCGCTTTAAATCCCACTTTAGGCAAACATGTCAGATACATCTATTTAATATTATTAAAATATTATTAACTTTAACATAATTTCAGAAGTCAAAATTAGATACTACGGTCTCATGCCCCCAAATCAGTTCGGTCCGAGCAAGGAGGATTCAATGGGTCAGAGATGAAGATCGAAAGTAGCCAAATCTAGCTGGTGCTGAAGTAATGGCCAGTCCACCACTCGAGTACCCAGGCGGTTCAAGGTCTCTAAACTGGGTCAACTTAGATTCGAGCAACAAAAAGAATAGGGCTTACACTAAGATCTCCGAGCATGTCTAGAGAGAGAAAAAAAGAGAAGAGAAAATCTTAGCTCGGGTTTGGATTAATCTTGACGAGACTTTAGAAATTTCTCATCAAGATTATTTTTTTTTTGGGTCATATGATGTACTAAAGCTTGAAGTTCATGAGTTTGTTGCACTACTGATTTTTCATCTATCATTTTATAGTCTAGAAACTTTCCTACAATGTATTTTTCTATACCTTCATCTTCCTTACCATATTTTTGTTCCAATGCATCCCTTAACTCATGTGCAGTGGAAGTGGTGCAATACATATCATGAAGTGCATCAAAAAGAGCATATAAAATTCTACTACGGCAGATAAAATCCTTTTCTATATTTGATTGTGGAGGGGTGGTAGCAGTGGTTGTTGAATCCAGAGTGGTAGAGGTGGTGGTGCCCTTAGCAGGATTAGGATTTTCAATAACTGAATACAATCCTAAAAGGGTCACCCAATTGTGCATTTGGCACTGCCAGTTGCTAAAATTTTGTCTAAATTGTTTTTCTGGTTTTGTGGATCAGTGTAATCATCTAATGATGCCTTAAGCACAATAGCAAACAAGATGAATCCTACTCTAAAATTGTCAAAAAATAATCTATCTGCTAAACTCTTATAAATCTCTTTTATATGATTTTATTATTTTATCTTCAATATTTAATTAATGACTTTCTGCACGCACTAAAAAAATAAATTAATTTTTAATATTTTCTAGTTCGAGGCAAGCTATGAAAGGTGCTTCCATTAGAGTGGAATTCACCCTACTTAGGTGCAAACAAGTGATTACAGTCTACTCTCAAGATACAACGAACCGTTTCGTGTTCTTCTTGAAGTGCATTCTAACAAAGGAGAATTAGAGTCGAACCCGAACTAGCCAAATCTAGATGCATTGAAAATCAGCAATTTTGATTGAAACAATTTTTCTCAATCCTCTTATATGTGGACACAATCCTCTTCACAAATGCTTATTGAGTGTACTTGAGTTTACTCACTTACTGCTCTCAATTTTTTTCTCTAATTTGGAGTTATTTAGATAGAAAGGGGATGTTTTGAAGGATAAAAAGTATGATTCCTCTTCTATTTATAGATGTGAAAGGATGAGTATGATTAGATGCTTAAGCATCCTTTCATTGAATGCATCCCTTCACATAATCCATCCATTTATCAAGGTTGTGTCCCTTGGGGTCACCATCGGATCAAATGCATGTTTTCGTGAGAATGCATCTTTTCATCTACAGAAGTCTTCCAAAGAGTCCGTTTGCAAAGCATCTCTTCGGGATGTCTTGTGAAAAGAGAAAACATCTCTATACTTCTTTTTAAGATACCGCATGAGAAACAATTAGAAATGTGTCCGTAGAATTCTGTAAAATTTTAAGAGAGGAGAAAGATAAAGATAGAAAATTAAATCTTATATATTTAGAAAGCCAAGTTATTTGGAATCTAAGATAAGTTTTTATATTTAACTAGATTTATGTTTTGATAAATATCCAATATGAAATTCTAAAATCCGAAAATTTTGAATTAAATATTTTATTAATAAACCAACAGTATGTAAGTCGATGCTTATGTGGAGTAATTTGCCCATTCCAAAGCAAGATTTTGCTACTTGGAGAGCTACAGAAAGCCGTTTACTGAGGACTTGCTCTAAGACAGGAGAGGAGAGCTTGCCTCGTTTAACATGCGGAACGAGAGTAAGTTTATTTATTATTTGCTGCTCTCTTGTTTGCATACTAGTTGGCCATGGAAAGTAATTAATGCTCCTCAAGTATGCTATGAGTAGTTCTCATGTACACAAAAGATAAAAGAAGAAGTTGGGGCTATTCGCATGCTTTTCTTACAAAAGATAAAATCATTAGACAGCAAGGTTCAGATCGTTACAAGATTAAGTGGCTCTTTTCGATCGAGGGGAAATTTTAAGGATCTTTGAGATTGAATAACTCGATGCCCTTCTTGATTGTATAGAGGTGATAAAAACTCTTGGTCGTCAAGGGAAAATTATGCCAATTGGTTTGCTGGAAAAATAGGATTCCTGTTGTTTTCCCTTCTATTTATAAAATAATGGATGCTTATGTATTTTTGGCTGTCCAAAAAATAAAGTAGAAATCCCCGTGGCCCAAGGTTTTATCAAGGTTATCCGAGACCAACAAATGTGCCCATTATGTAATATTTAAAAAAATTAAAGTTGATGCCCAAAGATATGCAACTCAATCTTATGGTTGCTTATTTAATTTTTTTTTTTTTGGTAAATAATAGGAGAGGAAGGGAAGAGGCAGAACCCCACCCGCGTAGCAGCTCCCATTGACTGGAATGTTCGATGCGGGTTGCAAGTTTCCGCATGTCTTTTCCAACCTGTGGAAAATCCTACTGGATCATCCTCGTGTGAGTATGTCATCCGAGCGCCATCTTAGTACTGATGGAAGGAAAGCACATCCACATAGAGCCATCCGAGTGTGGGGCATGCGGTCCTCTGATTTAATCGACGTCCGCACGTTTCGAACCCTATACTCTGTTAACCATCAAACGATTTTTGGGTAGCGCATGTACACAGAGAATAAATATATATTTATTGAAGAATTATAAAGTTTCTTGTTCCATTAGTATTATTTTGCACCCGTAAAAATCTTTGATCGGTTTGCAAAATTAGATAAAAGGATGCAACAGATGCCCAATTAATGAAGCCTAAAGTAGACCAAGTAGAAGGAATAATAACCTATTAAATGTAACGAACATGCCTTTTAAGTATCAAAAGAGCAAATGCTACGGAAACTCAGAAAAAAATCATTGGTCACTCGGGTGCCATGCACGAATCAATTGTCTTCATTTAGTGGCACGCTTCACGGTGCTAATTCAAAGGGAGCAATCATAGTTTAAAGTAATAAAAAAAAAGGTTTTGTTATTACAAGAGTTGCTCCGAAACTAGACCCGGCCGTCTGATTCTGGCAGGCTTGGGTATCATTTTTCACCACTAAAACGAAGATCTTTGATGGGTTTGCAAAATTCGATAAAAGAATGCAACGGATGCACAATTAATGGAGCCTAAGTAGACCAAGCAGAAGTAATAATAACCTATTAAATGTAACGAGCATGCCTTTAAGTATCCAAAGAGCAAATGCTACGGAAACTCAGAAAAAATCACTAGTCAGATGCCTTGCACTATTCAGCTGCTCTCATTTAGTGGCACGATACATTCAAAGGGAGCAATCATAGTTTAAAGTAATCAAACAAAGTTTTTTCATTACAAGAGTTGCCCCGAAACTCGACTCAGCCATCTGATTCTGGTGGGCCTGGGTAATGGGTTTCGGATCAACAGGACCGGATGGGTTGAAAACCTTAGGCTTGATTAACAATTGGATGGGGCTTGGGCTCATCAAATTTAACCTGTCCCTGTTCGGCAATGTTTTATGTAATACATACAAAATATATAAATTTAATATAACTATACTATAGTATACTATATATTATATTATGTACGGTAGTACTTTGCTACACTCTCTAGGACAATATAATATAATATAGTATAAAATGATATAGTATAGCATAGTATAGTATATAACATAACTTAATGTGCAATATTAAATGACAATGTAATACAACATGCATAACATAACATAACACAATACACGGTAATACAATACAGTACAACAGAACCTAATATAATATAATATAATATAATATAGCTCAAATTTGGTCCAATATCTGAGTTGGTCTGATCTCAGTTATATTGAGCCAAGTTGTCCTCAGACTTGGCCCATCTTTTTGTTCAACGAGACGGGCTTGGACCATCTATTAGTGTTCATAATGGAATATTCTCGTGGAAACAAACATTTACGCCTAATTATTCCGGCCTCCCATCCGTTGCTCTTAAATTTTATTATATTATATGTTATATTTGGCGTTTTCTTTTGGTAGCCTCTATGAAAACAACCTTAACAGCTGTATGCACAGGTACTCCATCAGCTGGCGTAATTAGACGATGAGTCATTAATTTAAAAGGGCCCCACTAAAACTTAAGGGAAAGGAACGCGCATAGACTTATAATAGCAGTGCATGGAGGTTTGTAACATCCGTTTCTTATAAAATTTTTTTTCACATGACAAGAATATTTAATACCAAGGAACGACTGCCCCTGAGAGGCCTAATCAAAGTTCGCAGCGGTCTTTTTTGACCTGGTCAGTATCTGACCACGTTCAATTCATTGCCACCCGTACTCATAGAATCTACGCCAAAGTCACCGTACATGCTTTTATGAAATAAAATTAGACAAATAGCCCTTCAAATTTGAGCTAATTATACTCCTAAAAATTTAGAAAGTTTTATGTAGCCACCAAAATTCCATTTTTGTTGTAATATAGTTCAATCGTTTATCTGAATCTTAACACTGTTAATAGAGTGAAAGAAAAGATCAAAATATTTTTGATTCAGAGAGACCAGATAGTGGCTCTTACACAATCTTAAAACACTCCGTCTTTTATTATTTATCCACTTGTACAGATCTCAAAACGCTCCATTCTCTATCATCTATCCACTTGCACAGATCTCAAAATGCTCCATCCTTTATCATCCATCCACTTGCTTAGGTCTTAAAGTACTCCATCTTCTATCATCCATTTGCTTGTATAGATCTCAAAATATTTTATCCACTATCATTGATACACCTGCATAGATCTCAAAGCACTCCATTTGTCATTCATTGGTCTGCATAAATCTCAAAGCACTTCATTTTTTATCATCCATTAGCTTGTATAGATTTTAAAGCACTTCGTCTCTATCATCCATCCATCTGCACGATCTCAAAGCACTCAATCTTTCTCACCCATCGACCTACATAGATATGAAAACTCCATACTGTATCATTTGTTATCTATACAGATATGAAAATGCTCTATTTTTTATCATTCATCTACTTGCACAGATCTCAAAGCACTCTCTCTTTTGTCATCTATTTGCTTGTACAGATCTCAGTTCATTTGTCTCATAGATGTCAAAGCACTTTATCCTCTGTCATTCATCTACTTGCCCCAATCTCAAAGCGTTTCATCCTCTATTATCCATATGTTTACATAAATCTCAAAGCATTTTGTCCTCTATTATCTGCTCACCTTCGTAGATCTCAAAGCATTTCATCATTTATTATTCATTTGCCTGTATAAATCTCAAAATATTGCATCCTCTGCCATTTATCTATCCACACAGATCTTAAAGCCCTTATTTTCAATTTACACTAGAGCAAGAGCCCCTTTCTTAGCTAGTGAGAAGGGTAGTTCCGAAATTTTATAAAAGTTTAATTATGAGGTGACCCTCATGTCATAATTTTAGTGATAACTAGACCACATTGTATAGAATTTCAGGTTTTGGTGGTTAATCCATACTTTTTAAACTTATGAGATTTAAGTGTAAACATCCTAAATTTGGAGGGGGTATATCTATAATTTTTCTATTTTTTCTGCTAAAAAGTCATTTTACGTTATTGCAACCTGATGGTAAATGCAAAGATGTGAAATTTAGTACTTGCTTTCTGCTGGCCGGCGGAGCTTTTGGACGTCTAGAGACGGTATGGATCTCTAATTTGATCCATGCCAAGGCTGAAAGATTTGGAAAATGGTAAACTAACATGAGGCCGGATTAATAATCCAGAAATATCACCAACTCCAAAAAAAGCTTCAGCGACCGAACCCTTCCGTAAGCAACGGATCTTCTACAAAAACCTTGACCCCTCGAAGATGTTGACACTGCCCTGTAAGTTTGGCATTGAGAAAGCTCCAGAGGAACGGGAGTTGGAAGACTGACTTGAATAGTGGGAGCCACAGCAAGGAAGCTTTAATTAGAGTTATGAGAAAGGATCCAACAACACCATGAAGAAAATCCTGAGCCACCAAGATAGTAGCCTGGTGATAAGGGGGCGATAATTCCACCCGAATTGTCCGGATTCGAAACTTACGGGCGTCGATTAAATTAGGGGACCGAATGCCCCACGCTCGATTGGCTCGTTGGCGGTGATGCTTTCCTTCCACTTGTACTAAGGTGGCGCTGGGGTGATGTACCCACACGTGAAGGTGATGAGCCTAGTTAGATAAGTCCACGGGACGAGGAAAGCACGCGAAACCTACGACCTATATCGAACATTTTTTTGTGGAAGGGGGCAGTGGAGGCTACTGCACGAGTGGGCCCCCCTTCCCTCCTATAAACCACAAAAAAAAAAAAAAAAAAAAAAAAGTCCTGCCGTCCGAGGAGTGGAACTCCCGCTGCCATGCACCCTCCAGCCGTCGCATTCCGTTACCTGCCACTCCAGAAGACTTGTGTGCGGTCTTCCAACAATTTCTCGAGTAACACATAATGGAATGCGACGTCTAATTCATCAAAAAAATAATAAAAAAAGGATTCCGGTCTAAACACTCCGGCACCAAGTCTCCAGAGCTGAGGTAATCGGCCAGCGCAGTGATACGATATCTGCTTCCCACGAAGCCGCCCAAATGAGGTTTTAAGCTTTTATCTAGGTAAAGTGGGAAATGACAGGATAAGGCTATTCCAGAACAAAATGGTCCATTTTTCATTTCTTTCAGAGTTTCACGGATAGATCCGGAGAGAATTTAGGAGTGAAATCTGCTATATTTGAGTTAATTATTTATTTATTTTTTTGCTGCATAATTTCTAGTGGCTGCAGGCGATCACCTTGTCACTGGTATCTAGAAATTAGACGGTCAAGGAGGGAAAGTTCTCTAAGATGTGGTTTGTCATTACGTTTCCCTGAAAAAAAGAGAGGCCATCGCCATCGGGGGGAAGGAAATCTCATACAATTCAAACTGGACCAAAAGTTTTACCATTTATTAAAAATTTAATAGACCGGAGAAAAATCAATTTACCTAGTTAGACACCGTGCTAAGCTCTTCAACCATAAAAGAAGAATCTAGATTAGAACTTGATTCACGTTCTGTGGTCTGCCAAGTACCTTCTCTAGCTGCCCAAGCCACCAAATGGCCTTGGGATGTCTCCGATCCAACATACCAAGCATGGCTCCCTCCAAATCTAGAACCCTTCCATCCCTCCAACTTTTGCTGCCCCTCTTCCACCTGCTGTCCATCCTAATCCCCCCTGCAAGCCCACTCTCCTTCAACTACTCTGGTGAGGATCTGAACTTTCCAAACATGATTTACCAGGAAGATGCCTTCTTCGACGGCAGCATCGTCCAACTCACCAAGAACCAGGCCCACATGAACCTTAGGAGGAGCTCCGGAAGAATGGTATATCCTGAAGCAGTGACTATCTATGATGAAGCTTCCGTCATCAACTTCACTTCATGTTTCTCCTTCTTTATCTATGGCTTCAAAAAAGCAGTCAGTGCTGATGGACTCGCCTTCTTCCTCTCGTCATACCCTTCGACAATTCCCGATTTATCCTGCGGGGGAACTCTCGGTCTGTTTACCAGTCCTGATGGCAACAAAACGCTCCCGAGTACTGTCGTCGCTGTCGAGTTTGATACCTTCTTCAATCCTCAGTACAAGGATATAAGCGCCAACCATATGGGAATCGACGTCCACACGATATACTCGGTTGTGCAGCTGGACTTGAAAGCTAACATGAGAAAGAACACGACGTTCAACGCGTGTGTTAATTACAGAGCTAGTACCAAAAATTTGAGTGTCTTCCTCAGTAATGCCTCAGATCCTACAAGGAATTGGAGCCTGTCTCATGTTGTTGACTTGAGGAAGGTTCTGCCTGCTAAGGTAGCCGTTGGCTTCACAGCTGCCACAGGTAACAGGACCGAACAACATAGCCTTGTATCCTGGAATTTCAGTTCCTCCGATTTGAATTCTAAGGGTTATGGTTCTAGTCCAAGCCCTACTCCAAGAGCTAGACATCTTTATATATTTTTGGGGTCGGGTATTGGCGCCGTGGTCTTACTATGTGGGTTGGGTTTGATGTGGTTTATGAGGCGACGTTTACGCAAGAAAGGTGATAGAGGGAAGAAAGAAGTAGATATGAGTATTGATTCGTTGATTAATGTTGCATTTGAGAGAGGGAGTGGGCCTAGGAGGTTTCCTTACAGTGTACTCGAGAGTGCTACCAAAAATTTTATGGAGGAGAGGAAACTTGGCGGAGGAGGATTTGGGGAGGTATACAAAGGGGTGCTGCGTGATTTACAGCTTGAGGTGGCCATTAAAAGGATCTCCAGGGGTTCCAAACAAGGGACGAAAGAGTACATATCAGAAGTAACGATCATAAGCCGGCTAAGGCACCGCAACCTTGTTCAACTCATAGGCTACTGTCACGAGAAAGGCGACTTGCTGCTTGTTTATGAGTACATGCCGAACAAAAGCCTCGACTACCATTTGTATGAAAAGACAAGATTGCTCGCATGGCCGGAGAGGTACAAGATAGCTCTGGGTTTAGCATCAGCGTTGCTATATCTTCATGAAGAGTGGGAGCAGTGCATCATCCACAGAGATGTAAAGCCAAGCAATGTGATGCTAGATTCAGGGTTCAATGCTAAACTTGGTGATTTTGGATTGGCAAGGCTCATGGACCATGACTCCAACCGAGAAACAACAGTTCTGGCCGGGACCAGGGGATATATTGCACCGGAGTATGCTATTACAGGTAACAAAATCTATGCCACTATAGTACATTTTGCGAGATCTTTTAATTGCTTCTTAATAAAATTGAAAGGCATCATAGTTATTTTACTTCTCCTGGATAAAGATGGTAAAGATGGCAGGTCCGTCACACTATGGATGTGTGGTCATCCAACATGGCATGGCATTAGCTGCACTTTAGGATGTGGTAGATGTGTGAACAGTTTCAGCAAAATTTTTTAATTTTTTATTTTATCATGTTCAACTCTATGTATTTCTCTATCTGTGATCCATGATGACAGATGTGTGCATGATGTGCTCACGCCTCTTAGTGCATCAAAAGTAAGATGGATGAGGTGGTCGATAAGAGCTTAATTCATTACAATAGGTACCATATAGTGTCAAAGTACTAATTTACCCTTTTGTTGAAAAGACATATATGCCACTCGAATTTATGCACTCACTAAGTAAAAAGATTTATGTGCAAAATCGCCTAAGAGTTCCATAAAAATAAGATCAAAATACGGTAATTTTACTGAATAAACTACGGAAATATGTAAGAGATTTAAATCACCGTTACTCTAACACACACTTTTCTTTTTTGAGACAAAACTCTTCGCACATATCAAGGTCTATATGCATAGAGTTATGATGTTACACCTAACCTGTCTGACCTATGATATTTATGATTTGACTTGTCCCAGTCTAAAACAAGCTAAGTAGTGGTCCAAATTCTTATGCCTCAATCAATTATTGTTTGCTGTTGGTGTCTAGTAGTCTGGGTTATTCCTGCAGAACCATGTCTATAAAATGAAATCATCAAGCTCTAGAGAAACCAGAAAAAAAGAAATCATTCAGTTGAAAGAGTAATACTAAGTCGCTCGTAAAACTTTGCTCGCATATGTCTGTAAAATTTTAATATCATTGAAAATGCTAGATCATTTTATTTTCAACAAAATTAAATTCTAGCAATTATAAGCATTTGTTTATTTTGACAGCCTAATTTAATTATGTCGTAACATTCCACAGGAAAAGCTAGTAAAGAGACTGATGTTTTCAGCTTTGGAGTAGTTATATTAGAAATTGCATGCGGTAGAAAGCCATCTGAAGTGGAGAAGGATGATCAAGTGAATTTGGTGGAGTGGATTTGGAAACTTTATGGAAATGGAAAATGTTTGTCTGCAGCAGACCGAAGGTTAGAGATGGAATTCGATGAACAACAAATGGTGTACTTGATGGTTGTGGGACTATGGTGTGCTCACCCTGATAGAACTCAAAGGCCAAGCATGAGGCAAGCAATCAATATACTTAAATTCGATACCCCATTGCCAGCTTTGCCACCCAATATGCCCGTTCCAATGTTTCATTCTCCTCCAAGAAATGTGCCTGCTACTCATTCAAATTCTGATAGCTGCTCCGTAATTTCAAACACAGCTCTATTGGGCCGTTAATGGTGAGTCATGTTAGAAAAGTTTAACAATGATACCATGTTACCCATCATACCAGTGATTTATAATTCAACTATATATTAGGTACTCTTTGTTTTTGATAGGTGTTTCATTATATGATCGGGTGTTGTATGTCTTTGCCATAAAAGCTTAAAATGTAATATATTTAAAATCTCCTGCATGGGCAGCTGTAATGATAATTCTAGTCGAGAACATGTTGTACGTTATTTTGATATGCTTATCTCCAAGGTCATGTAATAAAGTATTCCGTTATGCTTTGGTACCTTAATATTTTATGAGCCATTTGTATATGTAGATTGGATGACTAAAATTAAACCTCTAGCTGGTTGATACCTGATATAATACCTAAGATATTTGTCATAACCATCCATTCAAGTATAATAAGTGAGAAAACTATTGATTTCTTGTTTGTAAGGGGAGTTTTTCTCAAATTGCGAATCTCCACAAGAATTCTTAGACCCTCCTCGACATCAAGCTGTTCTTATTGGGTCCATGCATCCATGTGATGAGCATGGGCAGCCTCAATGGAGATGAAGGGAGGGAACAGGCACAATGCCAATTAGGGACACAGATGAAGTTGCCATGGAGGGCATTGCCGGAAAAGAGGAGATGAAGATTGACGGAGACGATAGAAGTGCAAAGAAGACAACAAGGGAGAAGGAGATCGTACTCTCTCAAGAGAGAGAGAATGAGATTGCGGTGAGGCTGGATTCTGCAATCCAAGGAGATAAGGGGTAAAAGTCCTTCAATTGGTTATGGTGGTAAGCTAGCAGCATTTTTCAACATAATAAGCTTGTCTAATCTAGTTTTAGTATTCAAACCAAGCAATTCCTATGGATTCCCAACAAATTACCAGTCCGTCCTCATTCCCTTCTCCTCTCCTGGACTACCCCCTCATCTTGGACCATGGAAACTCCTCCCTCATCTTCCATCCAAATGGCCTCTTCCCCTTTCACATGGCCCACAAACTCTGTTCCACGTATGGTTCCATAAATTCCTAATAGATACGAAAAATAATAATTGCAAATAATAATAATAATAATAATAATAATAATAATACAAATTATGAAAATCAAAAGAATGAAGGTGTGTTTGGATCGAGGTGTGTGAAATATCTGATCTAAGAACGAAATATGTCTTTTTGTGCAAGTCTATGGCAAGATCATGCCCAAGGTTCAATGAACTAGAGATAAAAATGGATCAGGTACAGATAGAATGTTGAAATATTCATATTTGTATCCATATTTTTCAACGAATATGAATACAAATATGAAAATTGAACGGATATCAAAATTAATATCCATATTTCTTCTAAACAAATATGGATAAGAATTAGATAGTAGGCTACGAATCAAATTTTGAATATATCTAATTTTTTTAATCCAAATATGGATATAAATCAGATACTTTTCAAATATTATTCAAATTTGAGCAAAATTCAGTGATGAAAGCTAGCAATGAAAACATGATCATAAAAAGAAGATTTAATTTAAAAAAAATATAATTTTGACAAGTATTTATTAGTAATAAAAACCAACAATTTTATAAAGGATATACCGCTCAAGGTTGCTTGTCACCAATCGCCGTATAGAAACTAGAAAGTGGGCAGGATCTTCGAAACCGTAGCTGCTTGAAGACGATGAAGAGAAAAGAAGGACAAAATAGATGAACAAGTGGTTTAAGCGTTTCAGGCTTGCAGGATCATTTGAAAGATTTTATTCGAACTGGAATCT
Organism: Phoenix dactylifera; assembly: GCF_009389715.1. Lineage (NCBI taxonomy): Eukaryota > Viridiplantae > Streptophyta > Magnoliopsida > Arecales > Arecaceae > Phoenix > Phoenix dactylifera. The sequence goes on along the minus strand of NC_052392.1, from coordinate 36,523,133 downwards.
GCATTCAGGTTACGATCATTCGATATCTGAATTGCTTTTAGTTTAGATTTGGTTAATCATTTAATTGGTTCTCTGATTTAACTTAACTTAAACTTTTTCTTTTCAGTTATCTTTATTGTACGGATATCCGGATCCGGATTTGAATCCGAAAAAATTAGGTATATCCAGATTCGTATCCATAATCGAAAGATTTTGAAACTGACTATCTTGATCTGTATTTGAATTCGATCGGACCAAAAAAACAGTATCGAATTCGATCCGAATCGAATATAAAAATGGATATGGTTGGATATAATCTAATTTGCTTTTAGCCCTACAACGAACCCAGCTCAGCCTAATTTTCCTATCATGAGCACGATCACATTTCAATTGCCATGGAAGAGACTAAGAAAGGCTTAAAAGAGACTAAAAACTGATGAAAGAAGAGCAGGAAATAGAGGGCAATTACAAAGGAGCAGCAAGTGGCCTATAGGCTATTGTGGTGTACTAAAGACCCAGATCTTGGAGCTCAATCCAATTCAAATTCAACAGAATGTGCGGCCAAACATGCTAACCACGTGTGTGTCCATGCGGGTGCCACGCCACGCCATGCAAGCCCATGGTTCCTAAAGCCCAACTTGGACTTGGACTTGAGTGAACTGGACATCAATGAACGCTAGCATAGTTGCATGTATTTATCCAACGTGGGACTATTAGTTATATAATTTCAAAAATATGAACCATTTTTAAAAAAGAAGCATTTAAGCTTTTATTTAAAAATTTTATTTTTTTAAAAAAAATGAAAATAAATATCTCCAACAAACTATGCCCCAATTTTCTCTCGGTTTTGAGCTTCTTATTTTGCCCTCCTTGTTTTTGTTTCAATGTTTCATTTCTACTTAATTAATCCCTTACCATTTGTTAAAATTTTTGTTAAGTTTTGGATTTGGATACAATTCAACAAGTCTGTCTTTATAACTGTTTCTACTACCATCCCTTACCTTCCGCTGTCCTTTTTCTTCTACAAGCCTGATATAAGCACCTCTAAATGCCTCTTTTCTCATCTCTAATCTTGTCTTCAGGGACCCACTCTTAAATAGAGCATGAGATATAACGAAAATATAGAAATATAAAGAGGAATGGTGGTGGAATCTAACCTGTGATCAGCTCTCTCTATTGCTTTGTTTCAACTATTAAGCTCTCTTCTAGACTTGCTTATTCGCTTCTAGTTCCAATATACTTCTTTATCTTGTTTGCTCGCAAAGAAGGCCAAGATAGGATCCTCTTCAGTCTTTGAGATTGAAGTACTTGACAGGCTCTCAATAAACCGAGAGAGAGATACAAGGTGCTCCAAGTATAGCAACTAGAAAGGGCATGGAAATTTACGACTCAAGGAAAAGAATCCACTGTCAGGCATCATCTTGCCTTAGTACATGGGACACTCCAAACATCATGCTAAGGGAATATAGAGAAAGGGAGAGAGGCAAGGAGGTTGGGGTTGTTTTGACCCCGTCGAGAAAGTCACATGTTAGATTAGAGTGCACCACGGAAAAGTGAATTATCATCAAAGTTACTCTTGAGGTAGTCAGTAGGGCAGGGGTGGAGCTGGATTTGTGATTAGAGGCCCAAACTCATGTTTTGTGGTTACAGAGGGTTGCTGCTTGGATAATATGTTGCTATATTGGGGGGTGATCAAATATGCTACTATCATCCTACAAGCCAACCATATTATTTTGGAGGGAGATTCGAGGAAATCTGATCAGTCAAGTGAGGAAATAATTTGACTCGACTAGCGCCTGCCCACCATCATTGGATACTTGGAAAATCATCAAGAATCTTAATGGCCTTTTGAAATGACTCATGTTTATTGAGAGGCAAATATTGCAAGTGATTAGGTGACATCTTATGTAGCTAACTATTTCAAAGATGTTATCTTGGAAAACTTTTCTTTGGTTCTTATTTAGCTTGAGGATATTTTGTTTTCTAATTTATTTGGATGGTTGATTCATCCACTTCAATAAAAGAAAAAAGAAGTGAATTATCTAAGCAAGAAATCAAATACTCTAAGCATGATTTAATCAACATATAGCATACGAAATTAGAAAAATCAAATTTGAAAACTAAAAGGCCAAGGAAAAACTAGATCTATGCTAATATAAAAAGTAACTAGTAGCTACCCAAAATGCTTCACCATCACCAAGACTCCAGGAAGAAACGTTGCCGTTATGTGCCATAATGAAGGGCTCTACCACTAATCTCATTGTTATCCCCAGCATCCTCCAGGTCTTGTGCCTAATCCATCATGCATAAAGAGAGAGCAACATGGCAAAGCGAACTCAAGAAAGAGTTAATTTCATCGATTGACGAAACATTAGGGTATATATAGAATTTATAGGCCCTGAAATCTCTACAAGTGCTAAAATCAATGGAGTGTCCATATAGACCAAAGAAAACTCAAAAACAAAGTCCTTGAACAACTAAGTAAGCCATCTCTTTATTTTCTCACTTCTAGAAGGATTTATTTATTTATTTTTTATTGATGGTGACCTAGCTACTATTGGAAGAGCTCGGATGATAGTTATTCTATCATCGGATGCTATCTGATGGTTACTAGTCCACCTCCGGATATTAATCTAGTTTTGGTCTTCAAGTTGAACTCAGATCTGATAGAGTTCATCTCAGACTCGGTTGCTTCGTGGCCAACTATTCTAGGCGGTAATTCACCATTAGATGTTTTTGACATGGTCTCTTCATCTAACTATAACTGTGGCCCCATTGGATGGCTTCTGAAGGTGCAGAGTTGACCATCAGTTCGATCTGACCCATTTTGGGGTGCCCTTTTAGCATTTGGGCTGGGCGTGCCCTGTGTCCAGTTTTGGTTGGATGAGAGGAGAGGATGAATGAAGAAAAAGAATGGAACATTACAGGAAACTGTGATTTGAGGGACAATAGGAACCAAACTTGGGAGAACAAACTGGCAGCTTTTTTTTTAGTTTTTTAATTTTTGCTTCAAGACAAAATAACCAAGAAGCTAGAGTTTTGCATTCTAAGACTTCTTTTTTATGGAAGATAACTAATCGAGGGTAGTTATCTTTACCTTTAGATAATCCTCCCTTATTTATTTATTCTTAGGCTAGTAAAATCCCTTGTTTGTCTGAAGAAAGTTGATATGGTGCTTAACAATTTTTTGACCCCACTTGTGCCCGAGTAGAGCCAACCGATTGCCACCGATATTTCTTAATTGGAACTTTTGAAAGATTACCGTGAATTGGATATTGATGATCATAGATATGGAGAAGTGGACTACTGCCAACCATCTATGTAATTTCTTGTGTTATTCGATGCATTTTTAGTTATTACAAAAGGCTAAAACGATCCAAAATGCATGAGGGCACTCAAATAGAAAGATCAAGAGTAACGCCTGCCTAGAAGGCAAGGCACCATATGTTTGGGTGAATTTGTATAATAATCTTCTCTTGTCAAATATATTCATATGCCCTCGTTTTAGTTTGGTATTGCTCAAGCTTTAAATAAAGCAGCTATCAAGAAAATTGAGAGGAGCAAGGGCCAATGACAGAACTTTAATAATGTGGAAGCCCCTGCACATAATTGTCATATGACAACACCAAAATATGCATGTCGACGAACTCACTCGACCTCCAACTTCTTAGGAAGTCCCCAGCACTTGCCTCGACCCATACCTTCTGGCTTAAGTTGCATGCATCCTTCCAATTCATTGACTTGAAGAGGAGACTCGCTAATTAATAGAAAGTTAACGGATACTTCTTGCTGATCAAGCCTTTGATATACAACATATATATATATATATATATATATATATATATATATTAACAGCTAACATGACTGGTTTCCATTAGCTTACACATGACAGCCAATATATTAATGACAACTGCCGGATCGCGTCCTAGAGCCACTTTTAGATATGTGTTCATGCATGATCGCACGTGGCCACATATCTCAAAGGACGGATAATCTTGTGAATATGAAAGGTATTGAACGGCATGGTTTTCATTGTAGATCATAGACACCGACCTAGGATCCAAAAAAAGCACCAATTAAATCAAGAAATAGTAGTAAAAAAATTATTTTGGAAGAAGAAAAAATTATTTTTAAAAATAAAGGCCACAACAATGTATTTAGCTCGCTCACGCAAAGATGACTCAAGAAAAAGAACTCTTCCCAAACTTCGCACCTCACTCTCTCCCCCTATTAATAAACACCACACACCTTGGAACTAAAAGATAGAAATATTATTTTCTCTCAAAAAAAACAACTTTAGATATGTTAAACCTAAAACTCAACCTAACTAACTTGCATCAGCAGATTAAAAAAAAAAAATTATTAATGAGTTGTAGTTCGTGATGATTCTAATACTCCCCTTCATTACGAACTCCATGCAAGAATATCGTACTTGTTGATGACTTGAAAAACATGGTAGCCACAGCCATTATATTACAGTAACAGCAAATGCAATTACTTATTGAGCTAATAATTAAACAACACAGCTCCTTTATTGGCTCAAACCATAACTCTTTCATCAGCTCATCCCCTTGATGCGTATCTAGGAGTCAATGATGTTCTCCAGCACTTTTCCTTAATATTGACTCCACAGTCACTATGCCAAGATTCCATCAAGCATCTAGCTTGCACCAAGAAACGTCAAATTCTTAGTTTTTATCGCTACTCGCTATAGCATTGGCCATTACCTACAAATTAGTAAAATTAACAACAAAACTTTAGCCATATTCACATGCCTTTAGTTAAGCAACACTATATATCTGCATATAGTTAGCTTCTATACACTAAGTCAAATCCTCATGCGTAGAGTCTGCTAACTATTCAAACTCTAGAGGAGCTTCAAAATTAATTAGCGCACTAAAAATCTTGTTGAATATAAGGCAAAATATGAATTATCAACATTAAGAATGTCTTCATGTTTCTTGATCTCTAAAGCGACTTCAAAATTGGTCAGCTCTTCATCTTCATGGTTGAGTAAATCTTCAAAAAAAAAAAAAACTCAATACCCTGGAAGCTTTAACATGAGACTCTTTTGCATGATATGGCTCTTCAATATGTACATCTATGGCTAGATCAACTATAGGATCCTTAAACTCCTATGAAATTTGAAAATCAGTTTGTTTTTCAATTTTGATCTCTTCTGAATTTGATACAACGCTATCTATTTGATCAGGCTCCTCCTGCTCTAGGTTTTCTTCTGGACTTGGTTGATCCTTGAGTTGATCAACCTTGCCATACTCTGAAATTTCTTTTAAACTCGATCCAACCTCTAACTGATCAAGCTCTTGTTGCTTTAAATCTTCATCTTTAAATTAATTCCACACTTCATTTGGATTTTCGGCAAAGTCTGAAACTAAAACCCACACTCTAAACAATTTTTGTTGGAAAACATTTTGATGCCCTGCCTTACTAGCTAGATCTTTAGTGGACAGCCATAAAATTATTTTCTTCCTTTGACTCCTCTATATATTGGAAGTGGAGATAATTCTCTCTATCAAATGTAGCTTAGATAATCAACATCACATTTTCAGATTTGGGATTCTACTTTCTTCTTGCAAACTCATTGTAAAGAGTATTTGTTGGCATGATCTCTGACTCTTTCAAGATATCCTACAAATCTTCTCTCATCAGATATGATTTAACCATAGATTTCCAAATAGGACCTTTGGTATTATTCAACTTATGGAGTAGACAACTGGTAGCAAAAATGGCTTTATGATGTTGGTGAAATCATCCATGATGGTCGAGATATCGAATTAGAGTTCCCATATTTATAAATATACACTATGAATTACTGAAAGCTCTAGAACCATACTGAACAATTATTTTTAAAACCTCTAACAATGAAGTCACCGCTCTAAAAATTGTACCCTAGATAAATCTAAATGAAACCGCACGATGCTTGGCAATACTTCAGCCTCACTCTGATGCTATGTGAAACAACATGTTTTCAGTGTGGATCAAATGTGTTTGTTTAGGATCCAGAACAAGTACCAATAAAATCAAGCAATAGTAGTAGAAAAAAAATAGAAAGAGAAAATTTTATTTTAAAAAATAAAGGCTAAAATAATAAGTTTGGCTCTCTTTCATAAAGACGCCTTATGAAAAAGAAGCTCTCTTTATACTTCGTGTCACTCTTTCCCTCTCTTAATAAAACACCAAATATGCTCTCTCTCTCTCATTGGAAGATAGAAACATTACTATCTCCTACTAAAAGATAAACTCAGGTATATTGAGTTAGTTTATAATTTTTTGACCCAACGGGTCATTTAGATAGGGTTAGGTCTATGTATAACTTGGTCCCAATTTAAAAAAATTGGGTCTGGTTTGAGTCTGGGTCGAGTCTGTTTGTTCGAATTTGGTTCATCGAAGGACTATCAAAGTGTAACAAATTTACCAAATTAAACCAAACTAGAGTATTCATGTCCGGAAATTATGGTAGAGCAATGGAAGTGATTTCATCAACCAGAACAGAAGAGAATAGCTCATTAAGAGCCTGCATATTCTACTGACCTTGTGGTAGAGCATTTAGCGTTGTTGGCCAGAAAAGAATAAGGATATTCCATACCCAAGTATCTGAAAGAACATGTACTCTTATACCATCGCCTATATGCCACTCGAAAGCAAATCTAAGCCACTTGGAATGATTAACTATTTCCTTCCAAATCGTAGATGCTCTTCTACGACAGTCGTAGTCCTCCTATTTTCCATGAAATTCATACATTGTTGCAACCACTGAAGCCCATAAAGAATCTAGATCAAGATCTAAATTTGCAACCCGCGGGCCTAAATAGTTTTGCAGGTTTGGACCGGGTCGGGTCGGAGCAGGCCGTAGGTGACACCCCATGGTCGATGGCCCCGACGGTGCCAGTAGCGCACCACGCTCGGCGACGGCTGGCTGAATGGGAGAGGAAAAAAGCAAAACAGGGGAGTTCTGGATTCACATTAATCCGGCGGCTGGCCAACCGGACTCAAAAAGAATGGTGGCCCAAGATTGGAGAAAAGGAGAGGGAACTCACCTTGCTGCCGGTGAGCTTCTCCAGCCGGCCCGACAACAAACACTCCGAGCTTCTCCCACAGGATCAAAGGTCTAATGGAAGAGCTCCCCGGTTGATGCCGGGGAGGAGGGGGATGAGTGCCTTTATAAGCGAGGCTGGGCTCGAATTTGGTAAGCCTTAATCTCCCTCTTTAGGTGGAACCAAAGGGAAAAATGGAGAAGGGCAAGAGGAAGACTCCGATCGAAAGCCTCCCTCCCTCCCTCCCTCCCTCCCTAGCCATATGGGCCGAGCGGGCACAGTCACCCAGGGGCCGGCCTAGGCGCCGTGGCCCCGATGCCCAATAAGGTGGGTTCTTACACTAGTACAATACAATATAATATAGTACAAAATGATGTAGTATAACATAGCTTACTGTGTCCAATATAAAATGACAATGTAATATAATATATATAACATAACATAACACAATACAAAATATTACAATACAGTACAACATAATATAATATAATATAATATAATATAATATAATATAATATAAATATAATATAATATAGAATAGATAGGATAGAGGCAGGGCATGGCAACAATCCGACAATTCTGGGCTCGTTTGGTTCGCGGGAAAAGAAGGGGGGAAAGTGTGGTCAACGGGAAAGTAATGAGATGCCTCTTGTTTGGTTGGAGTTTTCAAAGGAGAGAGAAGGGAAAGTTGTATTCCCATGGGAATGTGATTCCCACATTTCATGGGAAAGTCTTTCCCATGAGAAACATGGGAAAGTTACTTTCCCATGAGGCGGGAATCACTCCATTTTTACTTTTTCCCAAAAAGTCCCTTCAGCATTAAAGAAGCATTAAAGAGGTATTAAAAACCTAATTTTTATTAAGGGCATAATAGGAATTATATATAACTTTCCTAGAAAAGTGGATGGCCAACCAAACATAAGCACCTTGGAAATTTGTCACTTTCCCATGGTCAACCAAACATGCCAAAAGTACTTTCCTAGGCATCCTCTTCCTAGGAATTTGTTTTCCAGAAATCATATTCCTAGGAAGAAAAATGCTTCCCGCGAACCAAACGAGCCCTCTATGTGCTGTTCCCTTTCTCTCGCAGACATACACAGTGCTATTGCCACCCAATACGAGTTGGTCGGCTCTCAGCTATATTGAGCCAAGTTGTGCTCAGACTTGGGCCAACTCTTTGTTCCCCGAGACGGGCTTGGACCATCTACTTTAGTGTTCATATTGGAACCTTCTCGTGGAAACAAATATTTAGGCCTATTTTAGTGTTATATTTGGCGTTTTCTTTTGGTGGCCTTGCAATGCACGCACAGCTATCAAAACACAACCTTAGCGGCTGTATGCACGGGTACTCCATCAGCTGGCGTAATTAAACGACGAGTCATTAATTTTAAAGGGCCCCACTAGAACTTAAAGGAACGTGCGCAGACTTATAATTGCAGTGCACAGAGGTTTGTAACATCGGTTTTTTATAAAATTTGTCACATCACAAGAATATTTAATATCAAGGAACGACTCTCCCTGAGAGGCCTTATCAAAGTTGGTAGCGGTCATTTTTTGACCTAACCAGTAACTGACCACGTTCAATTCATTGCCACCCCAATGTTCGCCAAAGTCACCCAACCTGCTTTTGTTAAATAAAATTAGACAGATACCCTTCAAATTTGAGCTAATTATACTTAGATCCTAAAAATATAGAAAGTTACATGTAGCCACCAAAACTTCATTTTTATTGCAATATGGTTCAGTCGTCTATCTGGATCCTAATACCGTTAATAAAGTGAAAGAAAATACCAAAATATCCTTGATTCAGTGAGGCCAGATGGTGGCTCTCACGCAATCTCAAATTATTTCGTCTTTTATAATTCATCCACTTATACAGATCTCAAAGCGCTTCATTTTCTATCATTCATCTACTTTACGAAGATTTCAAAATACTCCATCCTTTATCATCTATCCACCTTCATAAATCTCAAAGTACTCAATTCTCTATCATTTGTTATCTGTACAAATCTTAAAATGCTCTATTTTCTATCATTCATCTATTGCACAAATCTCAAAGCACTCTGTCCTTTGTCATTCATCTACTTGGACAGATCTCAAAGTTCTCCATTCTCTTATCATTCATTTGTCTCATAGATTTCAAAACACTTTATCCTCTGTCATTCATTTATCTGCACCAATCTTAAAGTGTTTCATCCTCTATCATGATCCGTTTGCATAAATCTAAAAGCATACTATTCTCTATTATCCATTCACTTTTGTAGATCTCAAAACATTTCATCATTTACGTTCATCTGTCTGCATAAATCTCGAAGCACTGCATCTCCTGTCATTCATCTATCCGCACAGATCTTAAAGCACTCATTTTCAATTCACAATAGAGCCAGAGTCTTTTGCTCAGCTAGTGGGAAGGGTGGTTATTAAGTGACCTTTGCGTGATAATTTTGTGGCCATAAGTGTGGCGCATCCAAAATAAAGAATGCAAGAAACTGCAGTGGAAACAATAGAGAGGTCGACTCATGCTGATCTGGGGTCGACCCCTATAGAGCTGGGGTCGACTCATGCTGTTAAAGGGTCGATCCCAGGCATGCGCTAGATTTACGTAGAGACGGAAATTGGTCTTCTACCTGCTTGAGACTCAGGTAATTTGGGTCTTGAGGGGGCTAACCATTATTGGACCGGGTTTAGGCTTAAAGGAAGAGAGAGCATGCAAGTCATGGGTATACATGGGCTTGGGTTGAGTGCTTTCTTATGTGGTTTAGCCTAAGGGAGTTTTTGGGTTTGAATCATGATTGACCATGTATATATACACTCATGTATTTTGTGTATGTATATATACACTCTGAAAATCTTATTCTTTTTCTTCTCTTCCTCTCATGCACGTAAGCCACCATCTCCAAGAACACAAGGGCACACAGCCATCAAAGGAGAAGTCCTTCACGTCCAAAGACTTGAACCACCCATCAGCCGCACGGCTGAAAGGGAGAAGTCCTAACTTGAGTAGGACTTATGTTCGGTTATAACGAAGAAGAGCCTATTTGCGCTTGGCTTTTGTTCTCCTCCACCATCAAAGAACCAAGTATTTATTCGGAGAAGGCTCAGCAAGGATCCAATTTATTTAACTCTATATTCTATCATATGAATGAAATATATTTCTAAAAAAGACGAATATCAGAGCTTATGAGCACAACAAATTTTGGTGATAAGTAGACCATATTGCAACGAATTTTAAGTTTTGGTGGCTAATGAATACTTTTAAACTTATGATATTTAAGGATAAATAGTCTTAACTTGGAGGGCTATATCTATAATTTTTCTACTGTTTCTGCTAAAAAGTCATCCTACTTTATTGAACCTGACGGTCAATGCAAAGATGTGAAATTTAGCAAGGCTGAAAGATTTTGAAAATGCTAAACTAACACGAGGCCGGATGAATAATCCAGAAATATCACCAACTCCAAAAAAAGCATCAGCGACCGAACCCCTTAGTAAGCAACAGTAAGCAAACCTTGACCACTCGAAGATGTTCGCACGGTGTCCTGTGAGTTTGGCGTTGAGAAAGTTTCAGAAGAGCGGGAGGTGGAAGACTGGCTTGAATAGTGGGAGCCACTGCAAGGAAGCTTTAATAGTGAGAAAGCTTTAATCACGGCCAAAAACACCCTCAAGGCTGTCGTGCCGTCGGAGGGTTGGAACTTCCCTCTGCCTCCCTCCAGCTATCGCATTCACTCGAGAAGACTTGCGTGCGTTCTTCCAACAATTTCTCTAATGGAAAGAGGCGGCTATTTCATTAAAAAAAAAGAAAAAAAAAGATATCGGTCTAAACCCTCCGGGCCCAAGTCACCGATATTCCAGAGCTGAGGTAATTGACCTCCGCAGTGATACGATATGTGCTCCCTGCTAAAGCCGCCCAAATGAGGTCAAGTTTTTATCTAAGGAAAGGCCACCTACAGGCAAGTGATCCAAACCCCCAGGTCTGGTTTTGTAGCAGAATAAGCAATCCTCAGGAGGATAGGTTGCTTTTTGACTGGATATTCTTTACCTACTTTCTAAATATCCTGAAAGAATTATCTGATTCGATGTGAATTATTTTGGCTGCTACGGATAGAGTCGGATAGGATTTAAAAGTGAAATATGATATATCGAAAAATCAAATTATGTGCCAAATTTTTGGACGCCATAACTTCATCGTATAATAATAGATTGAGGTAATATTTTTTTTTCTTTTTTAATTAAATTGGGTAACTTCTCGAGCTCTATAATCTAGCGTTACCTCTCAAAGGGTGAAACACACTAACTGATCATAATAAAATTCCATTGCTTAGGTCTCCAAATAGGCCGGTGAAACAGAAAATTTTCTTCTTAAAAGATATTTTGATCGGGTATATCTCCAAATCTAGAATGAATTAAATAGAGCAGTTGAAGCTAAGTCTATATAAGAGTCGATACCTAATTTCTGCATAATTTTAGCTTTTTCATGTTTATTTCTACTGGTCATGCCTATTTTGAAAAATTGAGTTCAATTTAAATTAGAAGAAAAATCCTATTCAAATTATGCAAAGACTGGCCAAACTATATATCTCCGTTTATCTATCTTCAATTGAAAAAAGAACCAAAAATTTACTTTGATTATTTTTTTAAAAAAATAGTAAAATATTCGAGTTTAACGGATAAAGAAAATATATCCTTATCCTTGTGCTACACGTGTGTAACAAGGAGTGCTTTGAGTTAATTTTTTATGATTTTTCGCTGCATAATTTCTGGCGGCTGGAGGCCATCACCTTGTCGCCTCTACAAATTTGTCCGCCAAGGAGGAAAAGTTTTCAAAGCTGTGATTTGTCGTTACGTTTCCCTCAAAAAATAGAGAGACCATCTCATACAATTCAAACCGGACCAAAGGTTTTACCATTTATTAAAATCAAAATTTAATACACCAGAGAAAAATCAATTTACGTAGTTAGACACCGTTCTAAGCTTCAACCATAAAAGAAGAATCTAGATGAGAACTCGATTCACGTTGTGTGGTCTGACAAGCACCTTCTTTAGCTGCCCAAGCCACCAAATGGCCTTGGAATGTCTCCTTTCCAACATACCAAGCATGGCTCTCTCCAACTCCAGAACCCCTCCATCCCTCCAAATTTTGCTGCCTCTCTTCCACTTGCTGTCCATCCTAATCCCCCTTGCAAGCCCACTCTCCTTCAACTACTCTGGTGATGATTTGAACATTCCAAACATGATTTACCAGCGGGACGCCTTCTTCGACGACAGCATCGTCCAACTCACCAAGAACCAGGCCGACATCAACCTTAAGAGGAGCTCCGGAAGAATGGTATATCCTGAACCAGTGACTATCTATGACGAAGCTTCCGTCATCAACTTCACTTCATGTTTCTCCTTCTTTATCTATGGCTTCAAAAGAGAAGTCAGTGCTGACGGACTCGCCTTCTTCCTCTCGTCATACCCTTCGGCAATCCCCGATTTATCCTGCGGCGGAACTCTCGGTCTGTTTACCAGTCCTGATGGCAACAAAACGCTCCCGAGTACTGTCGTTGCTGTCGAGTTTGATACCTTCTTCAATCCTCAGTACAAGGATATAAGCGCCAACCATATCGGAATCGACGTCCACACGATATACTCAGTTGTTCAGCTGGACTTGAAAGCTAACATGAGAGAGAACACGACGTTCAACGCGTGTGTTAATTACAGAGCTACCACCAAAAATTTGAGTGTCTTCCTTAGTAATGCTTCAGATCCTACAAGGAATTGGAGCCTGTCTCATGTTGTTGACTTGAGGAAGGTTCTGCCTGCTAAGGTAGCCGTTGGCTTCACAGCTGCCACAGGTAACAAGACCGAACAACATAGCCTTGTATCTTGGAATTTCAGTTCCTCCGATTTGAGTTCTCAGGGTTATGGTTCTAGTCCAAGCCCTACTCCAAGAGCTAGACATCATTATATATTTTTGGAGTGGTTGGGTATTGGCGCCGTGGTCTTACTATGTGGGTTGGGCTTGATGTGGTTTATGAGGCAACATTCATGCAAGAAAGGTGATAGAGGGAAGAAAGAAGTAGATGTTAGTATTGATTCATTGATTAATGTTGCATTTGAGAGAGGGAGTAGGCCTAGGAGGTTTCCTTACAGGGTACTCGAGAGTGCTGCCAAAAATTTCATGGAGGAGGAGAAACTTGGTGGAGGAGGATTTGGGGAGGTATACAAAGGGGTACTGCATGATTCACAGCTTGAGGTGGCCATTAAAAGGATCTCCAGAGGTTCCAGACAAGGGAAGAAAGAGTACATATCGGAAGTAACGATCATAAGCCGGCTAAGGCACCGCAACCTTGTGCAACTCATAGGCTATTGTCATGAGAAAGGCGACTTGCTGCTTGTTTATGAGTACATGCCAAACAAAAGCCTCAATTACCATTTATACAAAAATACAAGACTGCTCGCATGGCCCGAGAGGTACAAGATAGCTCTGGGTTTAGCATCAGCGTTGCTATATCTTCATGAGGGGTGGGAGCAGTGCGTGATCCACAGAGATGTAAAGCCAAGCAATGTGATGCTAGACTCGGGATTCAATGCTAAACTTGGTGATTTTGGATTGGCAAAGCTCATGAACCATGACTCCAACCGAGAAACAACAGTTCTGGCCGGGACCATGGGATATATTGCACCAGAGTATGCTATTACAGGTAACAAAATCTATGCCACTATACTAGATTTTGCAAGGAATTCTAATTTACCCTTTGTCGAAAAGACATATATGCCACTCCAATTTATACACTCGCTACGTCAAAAGATTTATTTCCAAAATCACCTAAGAGTTCCATAAAAATAGGACCAGGATACAGTAATTTTACTGAATAAACAACGGAATTCTGTAAGATATTTAAATCATGGTTACTCTACACATACTTTTCTTTTTTGAGAAAAAACTCTTTGCCGCAACAATATATATATATGCATAGAGTTATGATGTTAAACTTAACCTGTCAGACCTATGATTTTTCTGATTGACTTGACCAAATCTAAAACAAGCTAAGTACTGATCCAAATTCTTAAGCCTCAATCAATCATTGTTTGTTCTTGGAGTCTGGTAGTCTGGGTTATTCCTGCAGAACCATGTCACACCTTAAATTGAAATCATCGAACTCTAGATTAACCAAAAAGAGAAATAACTAAGTTGAATGAGTAATACTATGTTACTTGTAAAACTTTGCTTGCATATGTCTATAAAATTTTAATATCATTGAAAAAGCTAGATCATTTTATTTTTAACAAAAATAAATTCGAGCAACTATAAGCATTGGTTTATTTTGACAACCTAAATTAATTATGTCGTAACATTCCACAGGAAAAGCTAGTAAAGAGGCTGATGTTTACAGCTTTGGAGTAGTTATATTAGAAATTGCATGCGGTAGAAAGCCATCTGAAGTGGAGAAGGATGATCAAGAGAATTTGGCGGAGTGGGTTTGGGAACTTTATGGGAATGGAAGATGTTTGGCTGCAGCAGACCGAAGGTTAGATATGAAATTCGATGAACAACAAATGGTGTACTTGATGGTAGTGGGACTATGGTGTGCTCACCCTGACAGAAATCAAAGGCCGACCATGAGGCAAGCAATCAATGTACTTAAATTTGATACTCCATTGCCAGCTTTGCCACCCAATATGCCCATTCCAATGTTTCATTCTCCTCCAAGAAATGTGCCTGCTCCTCCTCCAAATTCTGAAAGCTGCTCTATAGTTTGAAACACAACTCTGTTGGGCCCTTGAAGGAAGGTGAGTCATGTTAGAAAGGTTTAACAATGGTACCATGTTACCCATCATACCAGTGATTTATAATTCAACTATATAATTAGGTACTTTTTGTTTTTGATAGGTGTTTCATTATATGATCGGGTGTTGTATGTCTTTGCCATATAAGCTTGAAATATAATATATTTAAAATCTCCTGCATGGGCAACTGTAATGATAATTCTAGTCGAGAACATGTTGTACGTTATTTTGATATGCTTATCTTCAGGGTCATGTAATAAAATATTCAGTTTTCTTTGGTACCTTAATGTTTTATGAGCCATTTGTATATTTAGATTGGATGACTAAAATTAAACCACTAGCTGGTTGATACCTGATATAATACCTGAGATACTTGTCATAACCACCATTCTAGTACAATAAGTGAGAAAACTATTGATCTTTTGTTTGTAATGGGAGTTTCTCCCAAATTGGGGAATCTCCACAAGAATTCTTAGACCCTCCTCGACATCGAGCTGATCTTAGTGGGTCTATGCATCCATGTGATGAGCATGGGCAGCCTCAATGGAGATGAAGGGAAGGAACAGGCACAATGCCAATGAGGGACACAGATGAGCTAGGGGTAAAAGTCCTTCCTCATTCAACCTAATAAGCTTGTATAATCTAGTTTTAGGAATCAAACCAAGTAATTCCTATGGATTCCCAACAATTTACCAGTTCGTCCTCATTCACTCCTCTCCTGGACCACCCCCGGCCCTCATCTTGGACCATGGGAACTTTTCCCTCATCTTCCATCCAAATGGCCTCTTCCCCTTTCACATCGGCAACAAACTCTGTTGGACGTATGGTTCCGTAAATTGCAAATTATATTCAAAAAATAATAATTGCAAAATATAAAGTAATAATAATAACAATAATATATTATGAAAATCAAAAGAAAGAAAGTTTGTTTGGATCGAGGCCTGTGAAATTACTAATCTAAGAATGAAATATGCCTCTTTGTGCAAGTCTATGGCAAGATCATGCCTAAGGTACAACAGACAAGAGATGAAAATAGATCGGATATGGATCGGATATTGATATATCCATATTTGTATCAACGGATATAGATATTAAACAGATATAAAAATTAATAATCACATTTCTTCTAAATAAATACGGATACAAATCGGATATTAAACATATCCACATTTGTTATAAACGAATACGAATATGAATCAGATATTAAACATAACCATATTTTTTTATCCGAATATGAATATAAATCAGATACTTTTCGGATGTTAATCAAATTTGAACAAAATTCAGTGATGAATACTAGAAATGAAGACATGATCATAATAGAAAGGTTTAATTAAAAAAAATATAATTTTGATAAGCATTTATTAGTAATAAAAATAAACAATTTTATAAAGGATCTACCACTCAAAGTTGCTCATTACCGAAGTAGACAGAATCTATGCTGCCACTAAGGCATCTAACAACTGTCTCTGGTTTGCAATCGCCCGATAGGAACTAGAAAGTGGACGAAATCTTCGAAACTCTAGTTGTTTGAAGACGACGAATAGAAAATAGAGACAAAATAGATGAACAAGATGTTTAAGCCTTTGAGGCATGCAGGATAATTCGAAGGATTTTATCCGAATCGGATATCCGTATTTGGGTTACTATCTTAAATGGCGGTCATCTAATTGCTGAATTTCTTTTAGTTAAGAATTGGTTAATCATTTAATTGGTTATCTAATTCAACTTAACTTAAACTTTTTCTTTTTACTTACCCTTATTGTACGGATATCTGAATCTGGATCTAAATCTAAAAAAATTAGGTGTATCTGTATCTATATCTGTATCCGGAAGATTTTTGAGCTAATTATCCGAATCCGTATCCAAATTTGATTGGACCAAAGAAATAGTATTCGAAACCAACCCGAATCAATTATGGAAATTGATACAGCTGGATATAGTCCAACCTAGTTTTAGCCGTACAACAAGCCCAGCTCAGCCTAATTTTTCTATCACGAGCACGATCATGACATCTCAATTCCCCCAAAGAAGAGACTAAGAAAGGCTTAAAAACGACTTACAAAATAATGAAAGAAGAGTAGGAATTAAATAGAGGGCTATCTCTTGGGTTGTAGGCTATTGTGGTGTACTAAAGACCTAGGACTTGGAGTTATTTTATAGGCTCAATCCAATTCAAATTCAACAGAATGTGTGGCAAAACGTGCTAGCCACGCGTGTGTACATGTTGTTCATGGCACCGCCAACATAGCCGAGCGCATGCATACGTGGTTCCAGCCCATGGTTTTGAGCTTCTTATTTTGCCTAAAGTTCTCTCCAACAAACTATGCCTAAATTTCTCTCGGTTTTGAGCTTCTTATTTTGCCCCCAATTTTAGTTGATCATTGTTTCATTGCTAATTAATCCCTTACCATTTGTTAAATTTTTTGTTAAATTTTGGATTTTGAATACAATTTAACAAGTCTGTCTTTATAATTGTTTCTATTACCATGCCTTACCTTCCACAGTCTGGCTTCCACTGTCCCTTTTCTTCTAAAAGCCTGATATAAGCACCTCTAAATACCTCTTTTCTCATCTCTAATCTTGTCTTCAGCGACCCACTCTTAAATAGAACAAGAGATATAATGAAAATATAGAAATATAAAGAGGAATGGTTGGGGAATCTAACCTGTACTCGACTCTCTCTCTATTGCTTTGTTTCAACTATTAAAGCTCTCTTCTAGATTTTCTTATTTGCTTCTAGTTCCAATATAGTTCTTTATCTTGGTTGCTTGCAAAGAAGGCCAAGCTAGGATCCTCTTCAGTCTTTGAGATCGAAGTACTTGACAGGCTCTCAGTAAACCGACAGACATACTCGGTGCTCGAAGTATAGCAACTGGGAAGGGCATGGAAATTTACGACTCAAAAAAGAATCCAATGTCAGGCATCATCTTGCCTTAGAGGGAATTATCGGCAGGAAAGTCGCATGTTGAATTAGAGTGCAACACGGAAAAGTGAATTATCATCAAAGTTAAATTTGAGATAGTTGGTAGCGAAGGGGTGGAGCTGGATTTGTGATTAGAGGCTCAAACTCATGTTTTGTAGTTACAAAAGGTTGCTGTTTGGATGATATGTTGCTATGTTGGAGGGTAATCAAATATGCCACTATCATCCTACAAGCCAACCATATTATTTTGGAAGGAGATCCAAGAAATGTGCTTGGTCAAGTGAGGAAATAATTTGACTCGACTATGGCCCGCCCACTGAAGTTGGATATTTGGAAAATCATCAAGAATCTTAATTGTCTTTTGAAATAACTCATGTTTGTTGAGAGACAAATATTGTCCGTGGCGTCCTATGTAGCCAACTATTTATGGGATGCTGTTTTAGAATACTTTTCTTCGGATCCTATTTAGCTTGAGGATATTTTCTTCTATAATTTTTTTGGATGGTTGATTCATCCACTTCAATAAAAGAAACAACAAGTGAATTATCTAAGCAAGAAATCAAATACTCTAAGCATGATTTAATCTAAATATAGCATACAATATTAGAAAAATCAATCTTGAAAACTAAAAGGCTAAAGAAAAACTAGATCTATTCTAATATAAAGAGTAACTAGTAGCTACCCGAAATGCTTCATCATCACCAAGACTCCATGAAGAGACGTTGCCGTTATGTGCCATGATGAAGGGCTCGGCCGCTCACCTCGTTGCTATCCCCAGCAACATCCAGGACTTGTGCCTAATCCATCATGCATAAAGAGAGAGCAACATAGCAAAGCGAACAGCGAACTCAAGAGACAGTTAATTTCATCGATTGATGAAAGATTAGGGTATATATAGAATTTATAGGCCCTGAAATCTCTACAAGTGCTAAAATCAAAGGAGTCTCCTTATAGGCCAAAGAAAACTCAAAAGCAAAGACCTTAAACAACTAAAGTAAGCTATCTCATTATATTCTCACTTCCAGAAGGATTTTTTTTTTCCGATGGCGACCTACCTACTGGAAGAGATCGGATTATAGTTATGCTATCATCGGATACTATCTGATGGTTACTAGTCCACCGTCGGATATTCTAGTCTTTGTCTTCAAGTTAACACTGATTTGATGGAGTTCATCTTGGACTTGGTTGCTTCGTGGCGAACTCTTCTAGGAGGTAATTCACCATTAGATGTTTCCCATTGGATGGCTTCTGTGCATAGTTGACCATCAGTTCGATCTGACCCATTTCGACTGGCCCTTTTAGCATTTGGACTGGGCCTGGCTTGTGTCGAGTTTGAGTTGGATGATAGGAGAGGATGAATGAAGAAAAAGAAAGGAACATCACAGGAAAGTGGGATTTTGAGGGACAACGGGAACCAAACTTGGGAGAAACAAACTGGCAGTTTTTTTTAGTTTTTTTATTTTTGCTTCAAGACAAAATAACCAAGAAGCTAGAGTCTTGCATTCTAAGACTTCTTTTTTATGGAAGATAACTAATTCGAGGGTAGTTATCTTTACCTTTAGATAATCCTCCCTTATTTATTTATTCTTGGGATAGTTAAATCCCTTGCTTGTCTGAAGAATGTTGATATGGTGCTTAACAATTTTTTGACCCCACTTGTGCCCAAGTAGACCCAAACGATTGCCACCACTATTTCTTGGAACTTTTGAAAGATTACCTTGAATTGGATATTGATGATCGTAGATATGGAGCAGACTGGCAACCATCTATGAAATTTCTTGTGCTACTTCGATGCATTTTTAGTTATTACAAAAGGCTAAAAGGAACCAAAATACAAAAAAAAAAAAAAAAAAAAAAAAACATGAAGGCACTCAAATAAAAAGATAAGGAGTAACGCATGCCTAGAAGGCATGGCGCCATATGTTTGGGTGACAGGAACCTTGTAAGCTAGAGAATTTGTATAATAATCTTGACTTCTCAAATATATTCATGTGCGCTCATTTTAGTTTGGCATTGCCCAAGCTTTAAATAAAGCAGCTATCAAGAAAATTGAGAGGAGCGAGGCCAATGAAGGGTACACCTCCATGAGGATTTGCCCTCTTTCTCTAATTTCTTCTAGTCTGGTCCGAATTTGTCTAGTCGTCGAAGCTTTCCGTCCAAAGCGACGGAAGTCTGATCTCTAGTGGGATTACTGCCTCCGTACCAAAGGCAGCGTTGAAGGGTGTCTCCTCGTTAGGGGCTCGAGATGTTGTCCGGTATGCCAATGAGACATTATAGAGCTCTTCGGCCCATAGCCCCTTTGCCCGATCCAATCTCGCTTTCTGCACCTATAGAATTATTCAGTTGGTCACTTCGGCCTCTCCATTGGACTGGAGGCGCATCGTCGAAGTGAACCACTGATTGATTCCAAGCTCGGTGTAGAACTTTTTGAATTGGGCATTATCGAACTGACGCCCATTATTGGTGATTATTATCCAAGGAAGTCCAAACCTGCAGATTATGTTCTGTCAGATGAAGTCCCGAGCTTTGGCTTTGGTAATTCGAGCTATTGTTTGTCTTCCGCCCATTTGGTGAAGTAATCTACCCTACAAAGAGGAACTTGCGCTGCCCTATTGCCAGCGAAAAGAGTTCGAGAATGTCAATCCTCCATTGCATGAACAGGCAAGGGGCACTGATCAGTGCCAATGGCACCACCGGTCACCGTTGGATGTTTTCATAGCGTTGACACCGATCGCACTTTTTGACAAAGTCGGGAGCATCCTTTTGCATGGTCCGCTAGATGATTCCCACAGATGTCCTTGTGCTCCTCCTTAAGTGCATAATCTACTTTGGTTGGACAAAGGCACCTGAGAAGCGGCAATGAAAACGGCCTCCAATGTAACTTGTCATTGAGGAGGACGTAGTGGGAGGCTTGTCGCTTTATCTATCGGGCTCCCCCCCCCCCCCCGCCCCGATCCATAGGCACTTTATCATCCATTAAGAAGTCGATGAGGGGGTCTATCCAGCTAAGCTCGACGTCGGTCTTCAGCACTGCCTTGGGCTCGTTGATGCTCAGTGCCTCTAGGACCTCGAGGTAGGTGGCTTTGGTCAGCTCGACTGTCTTCGATGTGGACAACTTTGACAGCAGCTTGGCTCTAGCAATCTCTATTTGAGGGATCTGTTATATGTCAAAACTATAAAAGGCTGAGGTAATATCCTTTATATTTGTTGATATTTGATGATTGATGGCCCTCAAGCCTCGAATTCTCCTCGCATTTGGCCGACCACTAATTGGGAGTCCCTGAAGACCTTCAATTGCCGAACTTTGGGCTCCTTGGAGAGATTGAGCCCGATGATGAGTGCTTCATATTTGGCTTTGTTTGAGGCTGAGAACTTGAACCACTGATTATACTCCATGATTACTCATACTCACCAACACCATTGCCCCTTAGGCCCGACAAACTATCTATGTACAGGATCCATGGCCGCTTAGTGGCTTTTTTCTTGGGGAGCTCAGCGGGATCTTTATCATAGCTCCTGCACCTTGATTGATGGTTGAGGTCGATACTGTATGTCAAATTCATCGAGCTCCACTGTCTGCCCCTTAGGCCCGACGAACTATCTATGTGCAGGATCCACGGCCACTCAGTGGCTTTCTTCTTGGGGAGCTCAGCGGGATCTTTATCATAGCTCCTGTGCCTTGATTGATGGTCGAGGTCGATACTGTATGTCGAATTCATCGAGCTCCACTGCCTATTTTGCCAGTCGACTTGCATTTTTAGACTTTACAAGATTTGCCTCATCAGCTGGTCGGTTAGGACATAAATCATTTTCTCCAACTTGGAGTATCTAGTCTCAGCATCTCACACGATCTGTAAATTGGCTATTGGCACCTTTCTTCTTCCCACACTAGGACCAAACTTACCACAGATAGGGAAATGGCTAAGTATAGGTAAAGCATTTCTCCAATCTGTGGTTTTATGAGAAGAGGCGACGAGGCAAGGTATTCTTATAGTTAGTCGAAGGCCTTTTGACATTCCTCGATCCATTTGAATTTTTTTGGATGCTCTAGGGTCATGAAGAATAGGTGGCAGTGCTTTGCTGATTTGGAGATAAATCTTGCCAGCGCTGCTACCTGACTAGTCAGGAGCCTTCTTTTTATTCAGGTGAAGTGGCAGAAATGTAAACCTTGTAGTTCTAACTCTTTTTACCAATAAAGGATACTGAGAGAAAGAAGGTGGATAGGAATGTTCCAACTGAAAGAGATGAATAAGAAGAGGCACTGAACACTTTGACGGCCTTTGGGGGCTTCATGTCCTACATTGCTCAGATTTTCTCCGGATTCACTTCAATGTCGCACTGCAGCACCACGAACCCCAGAAATTTTTTTGAGATGACTCTGAAGGCATAGTTCATCGGATTGAGCTTCATTTGGTACCTTCTGAGGGTTGCAAAAGTGTTCTTCAGGTCAGCGATGTGCTACTATGTTGTTTGGCTTTTCATAAGCATATTGTCCACATACACCTCCATATTTTGGCTGATCTGCTCTTTAAAAATTTTATTGACAAAGTACTGGTAAGTGATCTCTACATTCTTTAACCTAAAAGGTATTACTTTGTAGCAGTAGAGGCCTCTATTAGTAAAAAAGGTCATTTTCTCCTTATCCTCGAGCATCATTGGGATCTGGTTGTACCCAGTGAATGCATCCATGAAAGTTAAAAGCTAATGTTCCAAGGTCGTATTTATGAGCTAATCAATCCTCAGCAGTAGGAAGATATCTTTTAGGCAGGCTTTATTTAGGTCTGTATAGTCGATGCAGACTCGCCACTTCCCATTAGATTTTCTGACAAGTAAAATTGTGGCTAGCCAGATAGAGTCACTTATCTCGTGTACAAAGTCGACCTCCAAAAGCTTATCGACCTCCCAATTTATGATTTGTTTTCTTTTTGTGGTGAAGTTCCTTTTCTTCTGTTGCATAGGTCGATGAGTCGGGTCCACGTTGAGCTCATGAACCCTTACCTCGAGGCTTATACCTGACATGTCAGCAGCCAACCAAACGAAGACATCTGTGTTAGCTCAAAGAAAGTTGATCACTTTGGCTCAGTTTTCTTCACTTAGGCTAGAACCGATCTGAACAGTTTAGTCGGACTCATCTTCCTGTAAGGGGGCCTGCACCAACTCTTCAACCAATTCTCTTCGTTGCTCCTTCAGCTCGTCCCTTGTGTCCAGCCTCTTGATCGGTAGGGATTCTACCGGCTTCTTTCCTTTAAAGGTGGCCATGTAGTACTATTGAGCTATCATCTGGTCACCTCGAATCTCTTCCTCTTTGCACCTCATGAGGAATCACATGAGCAAGTGATAAGTAGATTCCACGGCTCGAAAAGCATTCAAACTAGGTCGATCCAAAATTGCATTGTAAGCTGAGGGAACTTGAACCACAAGAAAGTCCAGCCGCAAAGTGTTACTTTGGGATCAGATAAAGTGTTATATATATACATATGTGAGCCCCTGCACGTGTGTGCATGTATATGTGCATGCGTGCGCGTGTGTGCATTTGGGATCAGATGGGAAAGTTTGATATTTCCCCCCTTAATTATTTATTTATAAAAATATAAATGCCTACATTTCAAATAGTTGCGGGTTTTCAAAGGAGCATTTACTGGTTCCGTGTTGACTTCCTAGCCAGAGTGGTCTTTTTTTTTTTTTTTTTTTTTTTTTGGTAGAAAGCCAGAGTGGTCTTCGGTCTCATCCATCGGCTGGACGATATGCATGGTCCCGTCCCGTCAGTGGTGCTTGCTTCGTCTCCATCTTAGTTTTCCTCGAGTCAAGGTCAACTTTATAAAATGCTAAGCAAAAAATAAAAGCAAATAAATAATCTAGAAAATCAAGATTTCTTTTTTCATGTTTTTTAAGGAGAGAGTTTTCAGAAATATTTACATGGCCTGATGCTAGTTTAGCGGTACTCGAGATTCAGATAAAGCAGCCGCCAGGAAAATTCACATGGATTTCGTCCACCCGAAAAAAGGACAAGGATAAGAACAATGAAAATACATGGCATGCACATAGAACTAATAGTGGGAGCCACTGCAGAAAACTTTGCTTCCCAGATACGTCACAGGCTATTCTCGGAAAGTTGCATAGATTGACTTGGACGTCTTGACCGCATGAACACAAGACTTGATAATTAATTAATACATTCCGGCGCTCTAAAACGGGCATCTCGTAACTTTCCAACAAAAGAAAAAATTGCCCTGAGGCACCTAGGAAAGTTATAACCCATGACTTTAACAAATTCTCCTCACTGATTTGCAAATTAGACCATAGCCTAGCAAGTTTGATAGAACATATATTACAAGCTGATATGACTGGTCCTTTGTTAAAAGCGGGCCTCTTACAAAAACTAATAAAAATATTTATAAAATAAGTACGAAAATGAGTTTCCCAGAAGATTCAAAAATAGATGCGCCATTTTAAATAAAAAAATTAAGCCACCTCGGATTGTATCATACGACCTCAAATTTTAGCTGAAATACATGGTTCAAGCTGACATGGCATGTCATTCCAATTAAGCCACTACGGAAATTTTTCATATGGTCTCTTTAGATAGTATAATAGATGTACAAACTACAATTAGACCATCTCATATTTGTGGTTGTTTCAACGCAAGATGTTGCTGTCATTTATACCAGTCGTTTGCTTTATATCATTGAATATTGTTGTTTACTCAATAATTCCTAGAAAGACAGATTTTCTTTGCTGGAAAAGAGCAAGAAAGATTGCTAACTTGTGGTTCGTCATTATATTCTTTGACTGCAAATTCCTGTTTGTTCTCCTTTCATGGTATATAGTTTCCCTCAGCCAGCTGTTTACGAAGCTGCGCGTCATTGAATATTCTTGAGTAGCCTTTTATAGCCGTCGTTTGCTTTATGTCATTGAATACTATTCTTTACTCAATAGTTCCAAGTGGTTGGGTCCGGCAAGATAGATTTGCTTTGCCAGAAAGAGCACAAGAAAGATTTGCTTTGCGTTTCTCCTTATATTATTTTATTTCAGATTCCTTTTTGTTCTCCTTTCATGGCAGTTTCCATCAACCTACCGTTTGAGAAGCTGCACGTTCCTTGACTTTCTACGGCCAAGTATGGACCAGATCTTCCGCCACAGTAATTGTACCAAAATATTTTCAGTTTATACAGGTTCAAGCTTGATGGGTTACAGAAGAATCTAGTCAGATACCGTGCACAAGAACCTCAATTATAAAAAGGTTTTTTTTGCATATATGGACCATCAAAAATATTTGAAATTATATCAATATCCTCACAAATTTACTATTTTCATATAGACCCTCATAAATATATTTTTTTGCATGTATACCATTATAAATATCTAAAGCCATATATATTAATATATACCCTTGCAAATTTTTTACTTGGATGTCTACCCTTGCAGATTACTGGTTTTTGCATGTATATACTTATAAATTATTTATTTTTGTATGTATACATGTATAAATTATTTATTTTTGTATGTATACCATTAACTCAATAATGATAGGTGTGCGAGAAGAAATAATTTATAAGAATAAATAAGGAAATAGTAAATTTGTAAGGTCTTTTGGGCAGCTGTTCACCGTTAGATCTCGCTAATACAACCTCCTATGGTTTTCGTTACCAAGATATCTTTCTTTTTTCCTAGGATTTTTTTGGAAATCAGCTCCCATGCTGCAAACAGTCAAATATGAACAAGATAAGGATATGAATGTAAATTGCAAATTTGTGAGGATATTGACAAGAAGATTCCTGCAAGTTCCCACTCACTTGCCACGTCACAGGATGGACCTCTCAGATGCACAGAACCGGCTTTCTAATTTGATAACCTTTGATTCATGGTTCAAAGACACTGTTGCTCATTGCATAAAGCTAAGCAAAACGCCTTGGCATGCGTCTTTTCCCCTTGCAACCATGACTCCTTGCTGCAACCGCCCCAGAACTCCTGTTCCATCCCTCCGACTCTTATTGCTGTCCCTCTTCCAGTTGTTGTGCTTCATGATTCCCCATGCAAGTCCACTCTCCTTCAATTACTCTATCTTCAATCAGGATGCAACGGGAGACCTAACAAGCTACGAGGACGCCACGCTTCAGAGCAACGCCATCCAACTCACCAGGAACCAAATGAACACGTACTTGGAAAGGAGCATGGGCAGTGTTGTGCATAATGAACCAGTGCATCTCTGGGACAAACGTTCAGGTAAACTCGCCGACTTCACTTCGAATTTCTCTTTCACTATCGATGGCCTCAACAAATCAAGAAGCGCCGACGGGATAGCCTTCTTCCTCTCGTCTTACCCATACTATAATGAGACCTTCAATCATTCATGGGGTGGGGCTCTTGGGCTATTCGACCGCAATGGTACTAACATGACGAGAAACAAGATCGTCGCCGTCGAGTTTGATAGCTACATAAACCCCGAGTATAATGATTCTAGTGCCAATCATGTGGGAATCGACATCCACAGGATTGTTTCCGTTGCGCATGTGGAGTTGAATACAAGTATAAGGCAAAAAGCCATACTTTTTGCATCTGTTTGTTACAATGCTAGTACTAGAAATTTGAGTGTCTTCCTTAGCAATTCCTCAGATCCTAGGAGGAATTGGAGTCTGTCTTATGGTGTCGACTTGAGGGATTACCTGCCAGAAAAGGTTGTCGTTGGCTTCTCAGCCTCCACAGGTGACCTGTATGAGGTACATACCATCTTCTCCTGGAGTTTCAGTTCCAAAGATCTTGGACTGAGGCATAAAAGGTCTAAAGCCTTGGAGTTTGCTATTCCTTCAGGAATTTTAGTAGGTTTGTTCTGTGCGATGTTTTTTATCAGAAAATATATGCGTAAGAAGGTTAGTAGAAACATGGCAGAAGACGAAGACACGGCTATGGATGTTTTAGTCGGTGATGCAATTGAGAGGGCCAGTGGGCCTAGGAGATTTCCTTATAGCTTACTTCTGAGTGCAACGCATAATTTTGCAAGGGAGAGGAAGCTAGGGGAAGGAGGATTCGGGGAGGTTTACATGGGAGTATTGCATGATCCAAAGCTTGAAGTGGCAATTAAAAGGTTCTCTAAAGATTCCAAGCAAGGTAAGAGAGAGTACATATCTGAAATCACGACCATCAGCCAGTTAAGGCATCGCCATCTTGTGCAGCTTATTGGCTATTGTCATGAAAGGGGCGACTTGTTGCTTGTCTATGAGTACATGTTGAACAGAAGCCTTGATTACCATCTATATGGCAAGGATAGATTTCTTACATGGCCCGTTCGGTACAAGATTGCTTTGGGGTTGGCCTCGGCGTTGCTCTACCTTCATGAAGAGTGGCAGCAATGCATCATCCACCGAGACGTGAAGCCAAGCAATGTGATGTTGGATTCAGAGTTCAATGCTAAACTTGGTGATTTCGGATTGGCAAGGCTCATGGATCATGATTGCAACCCACTAACAACGGTTTTGATGGGGACCAGAGGATATATTGCGCCAGAATATGCTGTTACAGGTATGAGAAATATATATCATTATAATGCATTTAGCAAGGCTTTTTTAACTACACTTAAAACTGAAAAGGATGGCATTTTAATTGCTTCGCATGTCTGCTTTCTTTTAGCATATGCCCAACTCATATCATTCCATCGTTGCTACATTTCTTTATTTTTTGCTTGATATATTCATTGCTACATTTCTTTTTGAAGAGATTGCATTATAGATAGCTGTGGGATGTGAGGCTAACAAATGCATGGATGCTAGGGATGAAATTGGACCAGATAATATCCATTCAGATCTATTTTCATATCCGAATCTATTCAAATTTGGATAAAAATTTGAGTATTCGACTAATATCCTTATTCATATCCATATCCGTCAAAGAAAAATAGATATTGATATGAATAGATAACTATCGGATTCATATCCAAAGATCCAATTCCCTTGTAACTTTATTTAATTTTATATAGCACTTATGAACTTTAAAAAAATAAATAAATAACCATATTAATATATTATGAATTTGATTTATCATCCATTTAGTAATATTTTTAATTTTGTAATCGTAAAATTTAATTATTTGACTTATATCCATATTTTTGATACTCGATTTATATTCACTTCTTTTTAAAATAAATATGAATAAGAATTTTTGCATTCGACTAACATCTGTACCTATATTCATCAAACAAAACAAATATAAATATGCTCGATCTAATCCAATTTCAACCCTAACATATGCATGTTATACATGTAGATGTGTCTGGCATATGTTAAGAGAAAAAAGTATGACCAAGAGTTTTTTTTTCCTTTAATTTTCTTTTTCTTCCCTCTTTCTTGCTTATCCAACATGCATTTCACCAACTCAACTCATAAGTCTAGCCCGGTCCTAGACGCATATTTGCTACAGACGCAAACATGCTTCAAGTCCATGCAGGATGGAAACTTGAGGCCTAGAAGTTTTATCTGCAATAAAGATCATCAGAGATTTTTCTGACAATTTCGTTCTCAGATTTTTAACTAAAAATTTGGATTTTTTTCTCAAAATACCTTTTGAAACATGGAAGTTAAAAAAAAAATACATGAAAATATCTTTCCCTACATTTGAGTTTCTATTTCGTTACGTCAATCAGTCCCATCAATTGCTGTCCATCAACTTGTGTCATTACTTTCAGAAAGAATGACAAAGGGGCCTACCCACGGAGGAAAAATCCACATTTCTAATTCACATTGTAGGCTATCATTAAAAAAAACAAAAAAAGTTCACATGGCAGGAGAGGACCGACGCCAGGTGAAAGACAGAAATCCACGCGTTTAACGCACCACTAGACCGAGATTTCCTAGCCTGAAGATTATTCAACTCAAAGCCAATTTCTTCCTCATATATCACTATAGCTTATTGTTCAAGGGCCTCCTCTTTCTTCTTTGTCCACCAATGAGCTGGTGGACCTATTTCAACCAAATATTTCTCCATTCTACGTATAACAATTCAGAATTTCATCCAAAAAAATCTGACGCGAGATCTCCAGGATAAATTACCGTCGTGGAACTAAACAAATGCCTACATGAGTTCTTAGATACTCGAATCCACTCTACTACTATTTGTAGCAACTTAGAACCACATCCAAAAAAACTTGCCAGAAGATATTATGTAAATTCTTTGATTCTTTATAAGTATCCAAGATCTTCCTAACAAATAATTAATGTAGGACTAAACACATGCCCTCATAGATCTTCGAGCTACGAGGACTCAAGCTTAAGAGATTAGTTTACAATGCAGACATTCTCTTTATCTATTGAGCTTATCCGGCCTTAGGAAGACGCCGAACTGCAGTTCCATGAAATGCTGGAAGCTCACACCATTGACATAACCAGAACATGGTTCTTTTGTGAATCCAGTCATCCCACAATGATTCTTTCCACTGATACAACATGAGCTATGTTCTCAAGCAAATTGTCTTGATTTCTTACCTACGCCCTCAAACTCAGCATGGCAGAACGAGCTCGCGGGCCTAATTGTGAATATCATCATTTCACTTGCAAACGTGTCCACGTGCATGAATACTAATGCACCCACACATGCTTATACGCACGAGTGAAAGGAACTCTTAATGCATGCTTACTCTAGATTCCTTATGGCATGATTAAAGATAGAAACTACGTTAACCCGATGAAAGGTGGAAATCTCTTGTGGAAAATTCATTTTCAAAAACTATTCAAGACGGGATCAGAGATTGCTCATACTTCTACTTACATATCAAATCATCAGAAAAGTAAAGTTATCGTCTCTTAATCAAATTAACAATGAGTAATTGTGTGTATAAAACTATTTTTCATGAACTAATTAAACGCAATACACCATGCATTCCGACAGGAAAACCTAGCAAAGAATCTGATGTCTATAGCTTTGGAGTGGTTATATTAGAAATAGCATGCGGCAGAAAGCCCATTATTGAAGATAAGGAAATGAAGGGTAAAGTAAATTTGGTACAGTGGGTTTGGGAGCTTTATGGAAGAAAGATGTGTTTGACTGCAGCAGATGAAAGACTGAAGATGGAGTTTGATGAGCAACAAATGGAACGCTTGATGGTTGTAGGGTTATGGTGTGCCCACCCGGCATCAGATCTAAGGCCATCCATAAGGCAAGTGATTCATGTTCTTGAGTTTGATGCTCCAGTACCAAATTTGCCACCTAAAATGCCTGTTCCAGTATACTGTCCTCCATCTGGAGATTTGTTTAATCCTGGATCAACTTCATCGGATACATACTCTGCTTCATCATGGTCGATATCTGGTCGCTGAAGGATGGGAAGTCATGTGAAAAGGTCTAATCTTGAACCTATACCAATTAGATAAGCAAGTTTTGTTTCAGCAATACAAGGAAGTTCCTAATTACATAGCATGGGCATTTTTATTGTTAACTATCTTTGGTTGTATATGACCAGGAAAGTGTATACAGAAACATGCAACATCTATTTGAATTTCTGGAAGTATAATATATTGTTTGTGTGTATTGTGAATTTGTAAAATAAATTGAATAATAAATATATGAATAAATAAATCTGACCTCAAATGAAGATTCAACTATGTTATATCAAGGCTAGTATTTGACACTATGTCCTTAAGACAGATTTCGCCCTCCACACAGGTGCTTTGAATCTCGTGAGCGTCTGCCTCCCAGGATACAATCATCTTCACAAACAAAAGGAGCACACCAATTTGTTTGTACGGTGAACCAAAAACTGAGTTTTTGTACTCTCTTTGAATGAACTCACTTATGCTCTCTAAGAACTCTAGAATGAGAGAACTAGATGAATTGGAAAAATTCGGTATTTAGAATGGTTGGAGGAAGGCTCTATTTATAGAGTTCATGGTAACTTTTCAGAATAGACACCAAGTGAAGAGACATGTCTTTTCTATTCAAATGAATAGACACATCCCTATGAATAGTTATGTCTTTCATGCTAATAGTCATGTCTTTTAAATGAAAAGATGCATCATACAAAGATGCAATGAAAAGATGCAACTCTTTTGAAGAGACATACCTCTTCTAAGAAGCACCCTTTCAAGTGGGTCATTTTGCAGCCTATTTTCTCATTCACCTATTATAGTCTAACAATCCCCCACATGAATAGAAAATTGGCTGAATGCATGTAAATGTTAATGCAGACACTTAAGAGAGTATATTGCGAAAAGATTCTGCATCGAGATAGGTAGCTTCTGGCCTTGAACCTTCTCTAGTGAAAGACTATCGGATTTACTGGCTAAATAGTGAACAAGATGTCTTGAACTATTCAGCTGATTAAGTAAATCGAATCAAATAGACTTCACACAGTCTCTTTTCTAACACAGTTAGTTCTCATGATTGTGTTCATTTTGGCCCTGAACAACTCCTGGTATTCATGAGTGCTCTAGAGAATTCAGCCTTAAAAAAATTCTCATAGAAGCGGCCCCTTCACACTCATATAGGTGACTCTTATTAGGAATATCCTGCTGTATCCCACTTAGATTTTCAAGATATAAGAGTTCATTAAAAGCGAAGCTTACCCTTAATTATAAACGCTGCAGGCAGCACTAGTTAATCTTAGGAATAGGTTGGAGATTTTGTCTCCCTAGTGCTTATGTTAAGCCACACATAATTCGGTTGTCCCTTTGAACCTAGATCTTGGGATCTCCAGTCAACTAGGTTGGGTTGCCATTATGATGACTCTTTAATTATAGGCTTTAATCCCATTTCCCTCGATGTGCAATTTACTTGCTCTCTAGTTAAACCTTTAGTAAGCGGATCCGCAAGATTCTTTTTAGACTTTATATAGTCTATCGATATAATTCCATTTGAGAGCAATTGCCTTATGGTATTATGTCTTCGACGGATATGTCGAGATTTACCATTATACATATTACTCTGTGCCCTTCCTATTGCTGATTGGCTATCACAATGTATACGTATTGCTGGCACAGGTTTTGGCCATATTGGAATATCCTCTAGAAAATGTCGAAGCCACTCTGCTTCTTCTCCTACTTTATCTAAAGCAATAAATTCAGATTCCATTGTGGATCTTGCAATACATGTTTGCTTAGAGGATTTCCAAGACACGGCACCACCACCAAGTGTAAATACATAACCACTTGTGGATTTTGTATCTTTGGTATCAGATATCCAGTTTGCATCACTGTATCCCTCAAGTACAGCTGGATATCTTGTATAGTGCAAACCAAAGTTTAGAGTGTATCTCAAATATCTAAGCACTCTAATAATTGCCTTCCAATGATCAACTCCAGGATTACTCGTATATCTACTCAATTTGCTAACTGAGTATGCTATATCGGGTCTAGTGCAATTCATGACATACATTAGACTACCAATTATACGAGAGTATTCCACTTGAGAAATGCACTCTCCAGTATTTTTGGCTAAATGAAGGTTTATGTCAACAGGTGTTCTAGCTACATTGTTATCTTCTTTGTTGAACTTTTCAAGTATTTTCTCAATGTAGTGAGATTGAGATAATATAAGTCCATCAGATGTTTTAGAAATCTTAATTCCTAATATAACATCTGCAACACCTAAATCCTTCATGTCAAACTTACTGGATAGCATTCTCTTGGTAGTTTTAATGATTTCATTATTACTACCCAGAATGATCATATCATCCACATAGAGGAAAACAATGACATAGGCTTGGCTATCATTTTTGACATAAACACATTTATCACATTCATTGATTTTAAATCCATTTGTGATCATGTGTTTGTCAAATTTCTCATGCCATTGCTTAGGTGCTTGTTTTAATCCATACAGGGATTTAACAAGTTTGCACACTTTCTTTTCTTGTCCTGGAACAATGGTACCTTCAGGTTGTTCCATATAAATCTCCTCATTTAAATTACCATTTAGGAAAGCTTTTTTAACATCCATTTGATGTATTTCAAGGTTATACAATGCTGCAATAGCAATTAGCATACGAATGGATGTTATTCTCGTAACAGGCGAGTAGGTATCGAAATAATCAATACCTTCCTTTTGCTTGTAACCCTTTGCCACAAGTCTAGCCTTATATTTATCAATTGATCCATCAGCTTTCATTTTTCCCTTGAAAATCCATTTACTACCCAAAGGTTTACTTCCAGGTGGAAGATCTACCAATTCCCAGGTGTGATTTTGCATAATGGATTCAATTTCACTATTAACAGCTTCTTTCCAAAAAGGTGCTTCAGGAGTGGACATTGCTTCTTTGAAGCTTTGAGGCTCATTTTCTAATAAATATGTTAGAAAATCGGGACCAAATGACTTTGCAGTCTTTGCCCTCTTACTGCGTCTAATTTCATTGCCTCTTTCTTTTTCAATGGACTCATGATCCATATCACTAGTTGCAACATCATAAGTTCTTTTATGAGAACTTGTATCACTTGTATTTTTGCATGAAAAAATATTCTCAAAAAATGATGCATTTCTAGATTCAATAATTGTATTGACATGTATTTCAGAAATATTAGATTTATGCACAAGAAATCTATAAGCACTACTATTATTTGCATATCCAATAAATATGTAATCAATGGTTTTAGGTCCTATTTTGCTCTTTTTGGGAGTAGGAACCAATACCTTAGCCAAACACCCCCACACTTTTAAATATTTGTAGGAAGGTCTTCTACCTTTCTATGCTTCATAAGGGATTTTGTTTGTTTTCTTATGGGGTAACTTATTGAGTATGTAAATTGCAGAAAGCAAAGCTTCCCCCCACAAATTCTAAGGTAATCCTGAACTTATCAACATAGCATTCATCATCTCTTTTGGAGTTTCTATTCTTTCTTTCAGCAACACCGTTTTGCTGAGGTAAATAAGGCGCAGTAGTTTGGTGAATAATGCCATGTTCTTGACAGAACTTATTAAGCGGTGCATCATATTCACCACCTCTATCACTTCTAATTGCCTTAATTCTTTTGCTAAGTTGATTTTCAACTTCATCCTTGTATTGGACAAACATATCTAATGCCTCATCTTTGCTTCTAAGTAAATACACATAGCAGTACCTTGTGCAATCATCAATAAAAGTAATAAAATACTTTTTTCCTCCTCTAGTTTGAATATTTTTCAAATCACATATGTCAGTATGTATCAATTCTAAAGGTTCAGTACTTCTTTCAATTGAATGAAAAGAGGATCTTGTTAGTTTTGATTCTATACAAGTCTCACATTTATTACTAGTATCAATATCAAATTTAGGCAATAAATCTAAACTTACCAATCTACGCATAGTATCAAAGTTAACATGTCCTAATCTACCATGCCACACATTTGAGGACTCAATAATATAAGCAGAAGATAAATTCTTATTATTAATAGATGGTACAATAGTCATTACATTCATCTTAAAGAGCCCTTCGCTCACGTACCCTTTGCCTAAATAAATTCCACCTTTAGTGAGTATAAATTTGTCAGACTCAAAAACCAACTTAAAGCCATTTTTGCTCAACAATGACCCAGACACGAGGTTCTTTCTAATATCAGGCACGTGCAGCACTTCGTTTAGAGTAAGTTCTTTTTCCGAAGTCATCTTCAATATAACCTTGCCCTTGCCTTCAACTTTTGAAGTGGCAGAATTACCCATGAATAGTTTTTCACCACTAACTGTTTCATAGGAGGTGAACATATTCTTATCAGAACATATGTGTCGAGTAGCCCCAGTGTCTACCCACCATGTCTTGATATTGAAAACCAAATTTGCTTCAGATATGACAGCAGAAAAATTTAATTCTGCAACATTCGAAGCTAGCTTATCCACCTCGGTTATATTAGCTTGTGGAGACTTTTTCTTGAAATTCTCGTGTGCCTTTCGGTAGTGACAATCCTTAGCACGATGGCCGGGTTTGTTGCACACATAGCAATTTTTCTTGAATCTCTTTCCGTTGCCACTCTTGGTATCTTGTTGATCATTATTCTTTCTTTTTCTTTTGTTGGTCTTTTGTCCCTCTTCCACCACATGAGCCTTGGACTCCATGAAATGGTTTCCAACCTTTTTCTCAGAATTTCGATTGTCTTCTTCAATTCTCAATCTAACAATCAAGTCTTCAAGTTTCATCTCCTTGCGCTTATGCTTGAGATAATTTTTGAAATCCTTCCAAAGTGGTGGTAATTTTTCAATAATTGCAGCCACTTGAAAAGACTCACTTAGTATCATCCCTTCAGTATGAATGTCATGGATGATCACTTGGAGATCTTGAACTTGACTTATGACATCCTTGGAGTCGACCATTTTGTAGTCTAAGAATTTGCCCACAACGAACTTCTTTGTTCCAGCATCTTCCGTTTGGTACTTCTTATCCAAGGATTCCCATAGTTCCTTTGCTGACTTGAGAGGACTATACACATTATATAATGTGTTGTCCAATCCATTAAGAATGTAGTTTTTGCATAGAAAGTCAGAATGCTTCCATGCTTCTACAGCAGCCATAGTTTGAGCATTCTCTTCACCCTCGGCAAGAATAGGAGCCTCTTCATGAAGAACCTTCACAAGATTCAACGTAGTGAGATAGAACAACATTTTTTGTTGCCATCTCTTGAAATCGTTCCCATTGAACTTTTCGGGCTTCTCTCCATGGCTCACATGTGAGGCAATGGGAATGGCGGTAGGCACCACATTGCTTGAATTTAAAGCCATCTCTAATTACTAAATAAATGAATAATCTCAAATTAGAATGAGTAATATCAAAATTTAGTTTGTCAAGTTAATGCAAACCAACAATGAACAAATTTTGCAAACAGAATTATAAAGTGTATATATAAAACTATTTGTAAATAATTAAATAAATACAAAATCACAATATACACAATATAAAAAGTGAAAATCTGTCTTAAGATTGTCGTTTGTGTGTATTGTGAATTTGTAAAATAAATTGAATAATAAATATATGAATAAATAAATTTGACCTCAAATGAAGATTCAACTATGTTAGATCAAGGCTAGTGTTTGACACTATGACCTTAAGACAGATTTCGCCCTCCACACAGGTGCTTTGGATCTCGTGAGCGTCTGCCTCCCAAGATACAATGATCTTCACAAACAAAAGGAGTACACCAATTTGTTTGTACAGCGAACCAAAAACTGAGTTTTTGTACTCTCTTTGAATGAACTCACTTATGCTCTCTAAGAACTCTAGAATGAGAGAACTAGATGAATTGAAAAAATTCGGTGTTTAGAATGGTTGGAGGAAGGCTCTATTTATAGAGTTCATGGTGACTTTTCAGAATAGACACCAAGTGAAGAGACATGTCTTTTCTATTCAAATGAATAGACACATCCCTATGAATAGTTATGTCTTTCATGCTAATAGTCATGTCTTTTAAATGAAAAAATGCATCATACAAAGATGCAATGAAAAGATGCAACTCTTTTGAAGAGACATACCTCTTCTAAGAAGCACCCTTTCAAGTGGGTCATTTTGCAGCCTATTTTCTCATTCACCTATTATAGTCTAACATAATATGTTGCTATTTTTGTGTATATCCCCTATCAGGGGCCGGCTTTGTTTAATTTTGTGTCAACTGCATTCAATACATGCCTTGCTACGTCAAGCTCAATATTTGGTCATTAAAGGATGGTAACTCATGGTAAAAGGTTTATTATTGACACCTACACCAATTAAATTAGCAAGTTTTGTTTCAGCAATACCATTAAGTTTCTTGCTACACAGCATGGGCGCTACTATTGTTTACCATTTTTGGATGCATACGACCAGTAAAGTGTTCGCAAACTCTTGATGCATTAGGTTCCTTAGCTGGTTTGATCTTAGTTTGGATTCAATCTGAAGTAACAGGTCGTCCTATTCATCATGGCAAATTCTCAATAAGTACTTACTTCTCCGTTAACAGCAGCAGCCACACTTCACTGTTACAAAGGTCTATGGCTGCATGACAGAACAAGCCGCCTTCTCTTCTTCTTTGAGCAACTAAAGCTCTTGAAGACCCTCGTCCAGGGACCATGGGTAATCATCGGTGACTTCAATGTGATGTGCTATTCCTCTGAAAGAATAGGAACCAGTAGCAATGATTTTATTACCTCCCTTGCGTTAATAGAGATAAGCATTGTTAGCAGAAGATTCACATGGTCTACTTTTAGAGAGTATGCCAGTTTGGCGAAACTTGATAGGTCTTAGCGAAATATAATACAAAGCATGGAATAGGATACATCTTTTTCGATAAATCACTATGATCACATAGAGTGCATACATATAATAGGAGAGAAATATACCTGCTAAGAGATATGGAGGCTGCGAAAGCATATGATTTTTTGCAAATTACTATTCCAACTACTTTAATCCATGTGCTATTTAGAACATTTCTTAACTCTCGGTCTCCATTCCTACAAGCGAAGGAGATGAACTGCAAGAAGCGGTTATCACACAAGTTTTCTCTCTCTCTCTCATTCTCTTCTTTCTTGGAGAAGAAAAGAACCTTGCTTTTTAGCACCCTCTCTTATAATGTATACCCTTCTTTCATGAAATTCAACAGAATAAAGAAACTTAGTTAAAAGGGAAGTAAAAAACCTACTTCTTGAAAAGAGAAGCAAGTAGCTTTATCATAGGATAAACTAGCCTATAATCCACATGATGGCAGGATATGGTTTTCTTAATCCTATGGACTAGATCATTAGATCAAGTATGCCAGAAAAGATAGGCTCACCCCATGTGAATCTACCATCCTATTCCTAATTCTTATCTAGTCTGGATAAAAAAATTGGCCAAGCTCGCTAACCGATGTTTATGTTCTTGGATTGCTCTCTTGCAACCCAATCCCTATACAATGCATTGGGTGCTTTGCTAGAGAATTAAAATGCTCGGATCCCTATCTTCACTCGACCATCCATTCTCATCTCTCATTAAAAATTTTATGTTATAATTTAATTCGGTGAAACTTAAATGCCTTGGATCACTCTCTTTACTCGACTATGTAATTCCGGCTTTCATTAAATTTCTATGATAATATGTACAATCCACCATTAGATCATTTTCTATGTAACCTCGACAAAATTCGATGTGCATAAAAGTTACTGTCAATGCTAAAGACCAAAAGATAAATGTTAGCAATTATGCATTTTAAGATCTATAATTGGAGGATATACCATAATAAAATTCCAAGCCAATCAGAACAATCATAACTGGTCATTACATAAGTAGAGCCTCTATTTTAGATATATTTAATAGATTGAACAAACACAAGAAAAAAGCCTGTGGTTTATCAAAACCCTTCTTTCTATTTTTAGGTGCTTATGCTGTCATAATGTTGTTGTGGAGACAAATTTTTATTGCAGTATACATTAGATAGTCAATTAGAACTTGGACGTATCTTGTATTTTTTTGATCACTGAGCTATAACACTGATTTCATTATTTTTACAGTTTGTATTAATTTAAAATGAAATGTGATGCAAATACTCGAATATTTTCCATATGAGATTGCACTATATGTGTCTCCTCCTGATTGTGATACACTAATTTGGCTCATTTTGAAGGAAAGAATGGATTAGAACAAAAGAGGAATGAAGAAGAATAGAGACTCAAATAGAGAAGAGAAAAGGATTTTGGAAGGTATTATAGCATAAGGGGAAGCAAGGGAAGAAGGGCAGGTTTGGGTTTGAAAATAAAAAAAGAAAAAAAAAATTGAAGGGTATCATTGCAAATGAAAAGGTCATCTGCCGACTGCCGGATTTATCCATGTGATCATTTAAGACATTTCCTAGGGGTATTATTGTAAAAAACAAGTCAACAAAGGTTGTCGACCCTTTTAGAGCATTTTGTAAGGGCATTTATGCAAGAAGGTAGTTATTTAATTCTTAAGCAGAGGATTCCTGACGGCGTTAGGTAGAAAAGTCATGGCAGGGTTAAATCTACAAAACATACTGGCACTAGAGTAAAAATGCAAATTATAACTTTCAAGCGTAGATATGTAACCAGGAATTTTAGCAAGGATATATATGTCAAAACCTCGTCACATAACTGTTTCATTAGGGACCATTGCTGATGTGATGGTAAAGGGCTTGGGCTGATTGGCACAAGACATTGCTGTTTATAATAAAAGAGTAGAATAATTCAAGGAAGTCTCAGAAAGAGGGGGTCCTCTTTTTCTTTTTTAGGGACAGGAAAATCTCATCTATTGGTTCATTGTACATATCTATTTTAGTCTAAATACTCCTGGATGACCGATAACGTAGTAGTACCGTGAGGAAAAGGTGAAAAGAACCCCCATCGGGGAGTGAAATAGAACATGATAATCATATATGGTTGGACAGAAATTCTGGCGTGTTTGAAGGTAGAAGATTACCGCCGAGGATGGTGGTGGATAGAGCGATTCGTCATGCGAGGGAGATCATCACAGCTACCGCGAGGTTCTCTTCTGGGATGGCCGGGGACATCTGGGGTACTTCTTCCGCTGTCACAGCGCCCAGGTTCGTCCTTGTTTCTTGGGTACCCCCATCCCCTGGTTATCTCAAAGTGAACTTCGATGGTAGTATGTCGGTGGACGGAGTGGCCGGAGGCGTCGGTTTGTGATCAGGGATCATCTTGGGAGGATGATAGCAGCTGGTGGTCGTCGCACGCCCAGACTTACTGCTGTTGGGACGGAGTTGCGGGCAGCTTGGGAAGGGATATCCTTTGCCAGGCAGGTACTGGGTGCTGAGCGGCTCTGCCTTGAGGGGGACTCCTCTGTGGTGATTGACTGGGCTCGTGGATTGGATAGATATGGTGACGGCCATCCCCTTATCCGTCATATCCGTAGGTTGGCTCAGGAGTTGAGCGATTTTCAGGCTCTACACGTTTTCCGAGAGACAAACCGTGCAGCTGATTGGGTGGCCTCTTATGTAGCCCGACATTCTGGGGAGATCATTTGGACATCGGTAGGAGGGATACCCCCTACCTTGTACTCTTTTTTTGCTTCCGATATGGCTGGATGTACTCAAGTTAGAGCTATATGAAATGCCGTTTTTAACCAAAAAAAAAAAAAAAACATGATAATCCACTTGGTTGGGGGACATAATAGATACACATACAAATATATATGAATATACGACCTAGAGTCGTAGGAGAATACCCCCGAAGCCACGGGCAAAACACCTGGCATAGAGACCCAATCTTGAGTAAAAAAGATACCGCGACTTCGGTCTTTTTCAATAAAATCATCACGTAATAAATCATCCATATTTGTAGCAATGAATCCATATTTGTAGCAATGAAATAATATTGTTCCTTCCCTATCGTTGATCAGAGATTTTTATATGAAAAATACGAATCGGAGTTTGAAGAAGGGGAAGGAGCCGTCGACCCGCAACAACAGGTTTTTGTTTTTCTAATGAAGGGGGTTTTCTTCTTCTAGACACATTTTTTTTCTATCTATCTTTTGGATAATAGACCGAAGACTTAATTAAGAGCAGAACATATGGTTGCTTGTAAAAGATTAAATTTCAAAGGAGCGAGGCCGTAAGAGAGAAAATTTGGAGTAGAACTTAGGAGTGTGCACGGTTTGGATCAAATCGGTTTCAGAGAATTTTTAAAACCAAACCTAAAACCGAAAACAACACCTAACCAACACAATACGAAAATCGATTCAAACCAGATCCGCAAAATTTGGTTCGGTTCGGTTTGTTTTATCGGATTAAGACAGAAAGAGAGGAGAGGAGAGAGAACTTCACATGTTGTAGAGGAATCAGCAATCGACAACCTCTCCCATTACTCAATCATGCTCTCCCCCCTTCCTTCAGTGCCTTAATCCCGGATCCTGCTTGTTCCACCTCCACTGCTCCTGTGGTTCTGAACAAGATTCTTGCTATCCCAGTGACCATAAAAGAGCACAATCCTTTAAAATTCTACTGGAAAAGATTAAGTCCATATCAAACTCCTAAATCCTCAGAGAAGCCTGGAAGATGAATCTAAGTCCCATTCGCCGGTGGGGAAGAAAGTCGAGGCAAGTTACATAGCGCATTTGCCAGCAGAGGCGGCCATGAGTAGGAGTTCTATCTGCTAGACGGTGCAGGGCTCGAACATGAAGCACAGGTCTAGGATCTGGAGGTCCAGCAGCAGCGGCACAACCACCTCCTCCATCTTTGTCGCCACCGACAGCAGCTGCATTGGACACCTGCTACTCTGCACCTGCGTTGCCTCTCATATTTACCCCAACATCAAACATAGAAAAAATAAATCACGCCAATCTAAAGTTGGCCTCGTTACCTCGTAGCTAGACCGGCTTCCTTGGCTTCTGTCTCTCCTTACCTGGGCCTTCTTCTAGTTTTTTTCTCTACAAATATATAGGAATGCTCTGATCTGCTCTGCAATGCTTGTCAGAGAAGAAATGGATCTTTCTAAAGTTCTAAAAGACGGACACGCCTACACTTTTTGGTGTAAAGACCACTAGGAGTTTCTCATAATTCTAAGCTTTCTTGGCCGTCTGATCTATCGCATTGGATTTGGGTTTTGCTGGTTTGAGGAAAGAAATTGAGGATAAAAAAAGAGGGGATTAGGACGCATTAAATGAGTTGCTACCAGCCGGCTGCCGACCAGCTTGTGTGCATGTGTGCTTGCGAACAAAAATCATGCAGAGGGCGGGGACCGGAGAAAGAAATACGACACAGACTTCTAACGGTACATACTATATAATTAAATAATACACACTAAATAAATTAATTATATAGTAAATTAATAAATATTTCTAAGTAAATCAGTTCATAGTTTCTAAAATATAATATTCATGAGTACACAATACACAATCAGATGATACATATCTAGCAAATTAGTTATCTAGTAATCTAATATGTAAACATTATATTCACCAGTACCCTATATGGCCGAATGATACACACTCATAGATTTTTTGATACATACTACAAGCCTCTTTAATCTAATCTAGTAATGATCCAATATATACCTATAAGTAAATTGATACATAATTTCCAGAATATATTTTTTTATCAGTACGTACTTCATAGTCAGGTGATATATCAAGCAAATTAGTCATTAGCAAGCCGATACACACATTTAAGTAAATTGATACATAGTTTCCAGATTATGGTATTCATTAGTACCAGTATACAGTTTTCTAGCTTTATCTAATTGGTTACATGTGTATCATCTGGACATATATTGGCTCGGAACTCTTCCAAGGGTAAGCACGAATTCACAAGACAACTTTGGACTCATCATTGGTCCACTAAAACATATATAGAGAGAAAAAGTAATGTTGCCACTGAGAATCAGTCTGCCCTAGGCACCGAACAAATGGAGCGTGGGTGCTGGAGGGCTCGACGATCGAATGTTTGGATTTTGCTGAGTTGAGACATGAGGCGGACGGTAGTTGTCGGGATGCTGTTCTGCAACCGCGCTCTAACCTGAAAAAGTACAAACGTAGAAGTCCTCTTGCCGGGATGTGTCCAGCGGGAGACTTTCCGATGCCTAAGTTAGTATAATACTCAAAGAATAGGAGGAGGTTTTTAGTAATCTTTCAGGGCACCCGAACAGTTACCTGAAAGGTCCCCTAGAGAGTTGGTTGTTTATGCGAAGGTGTGAGCCTATCGCCATAAAATTCAGGCACGTGGATTGGATAGGATTGGCTGGCCTTCACATATTCCGAATATCGAGAGCAAGCATTTCACACGCAGATCGCACCCTGCCTGATAGGTCGGTGTAATTTCAGAGATCGCTTGAGAATCGGCATGCCCTAGGTGTCAAGCGAGTGGAGCATGGATGCTGGAGGGCTCGACGATCGGCTGCTTGGATCTTGCTGAGTTGAGACTTGAGGCATGCGGTAGTTGCCGAGATGCTAGTCCAGACTGTACTTTCAACTAAAACATCATAGACGAAGAAGTTCTCTTGCCGGGGTATGTTCGGCGGAAGACCCTCCGATGCTTAAGTTAGGACAATACTAAGGAAATAGGAGGAGGTTTTTAGTAATCTATTAGGACAACCAAGTACTTACCTGGAAGGTCCCATAGAGAGTTGGTTGTATATGCGAAGGTAAGAGCCTGTCGCGATAGAATTTGGGCACATAGATCAGCTAGGATTGGATAGCCTTCGCACATTCCGAATATTGGGTGAGGGCGTTTTGCATGCAGATCGTGCTCTATCTATTAGGTTGGTATGATTATGGGGATCGCTTGAGATCTCGGCTCTCGTGTCACTAGCTGCAAGGGGTTTTGAAATTCAAATATCTCCCAGTGCTTTCGGGCATGCCAGATAGCTGGCCCTGACTGGTGGTGCTTTGGCCTTATTGTGAGCTTTGGTTGGACGGCTCCTTCGGCGAAGTGTGATCGGTCTCGATGCATATCAAGTAACGGAGGAAAGCGAGGGGGGGGGGGAGAGAGAGAGAGAAGATTACAGAGAAAACAAGAGGGAAAGAGAGAAAGGGCCATGGTCAGCCACCCCCATTGCAACGATCCCGGCGTCAGCAATTGTGGAGACGTACCCCGAGCGGCGTCGGCTCCGGCGACATCCCACGTCGGTGGTGATCGACCGGACAGGAAGAAGAAGAAAAAAAAGAAAGAGAAAAATACGTTGGCCGGCCAAGAATATACAAGACAAGAAAGACGACCAAAAGAGAACAAAAAGAGCTTAAGTCCCTTACCCAAGTCCAGCAAGGTCCTGCGGCCGAAATGTTGGAGAAACTCCAAGAAAACTTCCCGGACAAGGCTTGAAATCAATGGTGAAAATCGATGGAGCTCGAAGCTGGGATGCTAGAGATTGTTGAGGATCAATTTTTGTAGCTAAAATATGGTGTTTATCATTGGGAAAATGGAGTCCTAACTCCTTCAGCTGCCGGAAACGGGGAAGACGATGGACTCCTTTCAGGAGTCTCCATCTCACGCGCGAGCTACGTGGGACACGGAATTTAATTTTTTTTTCCTTTTTCTTCTTTACTTTAAGATTGAAGCAGAATATTTGGGCCTGCATAATCTTTTGGGCTGGTCGATGGACCGGGCCTCACACCAGCCGCATGAGTTCTTAATACATATTGCAAGTGACGAGAAGTTGTCAAGCCATGGGCCATCACCTATCCTATTTGACCGCTGCAGTTTTTTAATTACCAATTTTTTCCATCAAATGGTTAAACAAATATGGTTCTCATTCACCAATGCGGCCGTTTGAAGATGAGTATGGGACCACAAACTCTCTTGATTTTTAACTCTCTGATAGCAGAAGGAACTTTCCATTTTATTAGTTATTAAACGTTCCATGATTTAAACAATTGACTTAAGTGCTATCAGAGAAGCCGATAAACAACTGACGTCATTGAATATGGTACAGGCAAGCCAGCTCAGACGCACCTAAACAAAGATCAAGCTTTCCTCAGTGACGGGGCTGATTCTGATTTTCCTTTTAAAGAGAGCTAAGAAGCCGATATGGGACTAATAAATTGATACAAGTTTGTGGGCAGCAAGCCCAGAACAAAAACCATATAAGGCAGGCACTAGAGAAAGAAATATAGAGTAGACTTCGTATTTTGCTATAATTTTTTTTTATATCCATCTTAAAGAAGAAATCTGAAAGTTCAAGACTCTTCTTAGTAACGAAGTTGTTAGTCTTGTAATTAAAAAGAAATACATTATTCTTTTTCTTCCTTATTTTTATAATATGCCTTTTACCAATACATACTATATAACCAGATGATATATATCAAGCAAATATAATTATCTAGCAAGTCAATATACACATCTAGATACATCTATACATAGTTTCCAAAATATGGCGTTCACTAGTACACAACATTGCACGACCAAAGGCTCCAAGCTGGTA
Organism: Phoenix dactylifera; assembly: GCF_009389715.1. Classification (NCBI taxonomy): domain Eukaryota; kingdom Viridiplantae; phylum Streptophyta; class Magnoliopsida; order Arecales; family Arecaceae; genus Phoenix; species Phoenix dactylifera. Next base: position 36,478,627 of record NC_052392.1, on the reverse strand, counting down.
TTATAGACCAAGAGGTCCTGGATCGGCATTTTGATGTCCTAGGAAAGTTTCAGGTCGGCGTTATGCTGCCTTAAGAGAGTTCCGGTCGGCGTTATGTGGCCCTATAAGGAGGTTTGAGTTGACCTTCCTATGATTATCTACCATAAACCATGGACGGTTATCATTTTTCTAGTTACGAGTTCTGGCTCTATAGGTGAGCAATTGTTTGGGCAAGAAAATATTAAGAAGAAATTGTTGAGGAGAATATTTTTCCTCCGAGTTCATAAATCGAGCAGTAGAACAATGTTCATTGTACTTGAGTCTTTAACTAGTAGAGATAAAAATCCCTCAACACAATCATCTACATGTTTATAGAAAATTTGTAAATAGATGAATTATATATTCATGATTAAATAAAGAATTTATGTTATTGTCTATATGATTGCGAGTATTTTACATACGTTGGTATTTGTATTATGTGCTAATGGTTTGATGATATGTCCCTTAGTCTAGCTTTTTATAAAATTTATTAATTGATGATTAATCATGTAGACTATTAGTAAATTAAGAAAAATTAAAAATTCGATATAATTATATGATAGGGTATGGGCGGCATGTAGATTGGTTGGTCACACAAGAAATATGGTATATGTGCTAGGTCAATCTTGGGCTAAGATGCAGTATTATATTTAGCATACCATGGGCTAGAGCGTGACTATAGCTAGTCCAACGTCAGAAAAATCAATTCTAAATAATGAATTGTGTTTAATCATAGTTGTGACATAATTAAATTGAATTTGACAAAATTGTAAGTATGGGAAAAAGGGGGGCATTGGATTAGCCGACCATGTATGAAAAGTGGTATATCAACCATAGGCTGAGTTGTGATATTGTGGTTGCCGGCCATGCGTGGAAGCATCGCCTGTGTTTGGCTACCACAGGCTGGAGTATGGTTGTGATTAGTTCAATATTGGTATTAAATCAAGTTGTTAAAATGTGTTTAACTATAAGTAAATTGAATTTTTCATAACTATAAGATTGGGAACAAAAGGAGCAACTGGACTAGCCAAAATGTCTGGAATGTGATACATGTTATGTCAGCTATGGTTGAGATGCGATATTGTCGACAGCTATGGGAGGAAACGTGGTTTGTGTTTAGGCTAGCCACCGGCTGGAGCATAGGTGGGAGTAGTCCAAAGTTGGAATGATAATGCTATCAGGATCTAAATTGTGCTAACCAGTTAATGAAAGTAACCTCACTAAAATATTGTTGAATAGAACTTTTGATTGGATGATATATGATGTGTCTACATAAAACCGTGATGATATATGACATGTATCTCAAAACTCCCATTACTGCTGTTATATATGTAACTAAATTGCTATATGCTTAAAATTTGATGTATATGCTAGCATGGCTTATATGGGTCTTTATAATTATATATACTACATATGTTGAGCATTACTATTTTCCTATCAGCTTTATATTGGCTAAAAGATGTTTACATATTCATGTTGGTATGCATGTGTGGAGGATTTATATTGGGCTTATAGCTCATATTTCTTATTGAATTTTTTTTTCTAGAGTCACAGGATGCATAGTTTTGAATGGGACGTGCACGGGTTCGAACATCAGAGTTATTAGCTAGCTACATTATTTATTTCTCATACCAATAAACAACTAAAAATTTTATAATCGAACAAGTTGGTCATTCAACTATAGTGGATTTATTTAGTTAAATTATTTGGCTATTAATTGTTGAGTTATTAAATATTTGTTCATATTAGATCTTGCATAATTTTTAGAGCATCACTCTAACGGGTCATCTTCTGCTGGGTCACAGACAGCGCCAGTTGACAAATAGCATATTAGTCTTGATAAAAATCATACTTTGTTGGACAGAAGCAAGGGTTTATTTCTCTTTCCTGTTTTTATCCTCTTTTTATTTTAATTAAAGTTGGGGTAGGTTCTCCCTCCATTTTCATCAAAAAAAAAAAGAGGATTTTCAAATCATAACACCAAAATGATAATCAAACATTGACACTTGTGACTTACTGCAAATCAAATGATGATGCATTATTATTTTCAATGGAACTAGGTTGACAGTTGGAAGGTGCCTATTTATGATGCATGTTTCATAAATAACAACTAAATACAGTAAAATAATAAACAAATTCAACATATAAAACAAAATAGAATTAGAAAATATACATAAAAGCGATAAAAATAAATTTGAAAATGTAACAATCAAAACCTAAGATTGGTATAGTAAATCAGCTGACAAATATAATAGAAAGTACAAAACACAAAAAAAAAAAAAAATATTTGAAAATGATAGAATCTAAAAAATAAAAATAGAGCATCTTATTTAGATATAATCAAAGTGAAACTAATAGGTAATAACTAAAACTAAAAATATGCAATAAATATAATAAAATAAAATAAAGAAAAGTTGTAACTAGAACGTTGCTTTCCAGTAATCAAATAGAGACTCCTAACAAGTATCAAGGTCTCATACGGTGATACAGGCACATTACAAAGAAGAAGGGGCATATTGGCACGAAACAGAGGAGCATGCATGGTGTCAAAATTAGGGGTGGCAAAATATGATCCGATCCGCCAACCCGACGCCTGTTCTACCCGCCATAAACAGGTTTGGGTTTGGCCTAAACAAGTTCGGGTCGTAAACAGGTCGACCCGTTTAACCTGTTTATTAATTGGGTTGGATACGGATTTTAGATGTCTAACCCGTTTAAACCGTTTAACCCGTTTAACTGTTGGGCAGATTAAACAGGTCTAAACGGGTTAAACAGGTTAAACGGGTCTAAATAGGTCTAAACAGGTCGGGTTGGGCAGGTTAAACAGGTTGGGTTGGGCAGGTTAAACAGGTCTAAACATATTAAACGAGTTTTCAGCACACAGCTCTACCTTGCCCTCCACCACATCCCGACCCCGTGCTCCACCGCATTCCACTCAAGAATGCCTTATCCGGTCTCTAAGCCACCGGTGCCCTTCCGCTCAATTTCCTCAACGATTTTCAGCATCAAACCCACCGCATCACCCCACCCATCCTCCCTGCCCAAACCCCTCTTCCCCTTAAACACCCACGGGCCGACTCCACGGGGGGCTTCATCAGGCCCCACGCCCACACGCCCGCCCACCCCTTCCTTAGTCTTCAGGCCCAACAAGTATCAGGCCTGCGCCACCACTGCAGCCCATCTTTTCCTTCTCCACGTTTATGGGCCCAACAGGCCAGACCCTCTTCCTTTAGCTTGCCCTCACAACGTCTTCAGCCCATTTAGCCCAAAACCCAATCAGGCCCGACGAGTTGCTGCGATCCGGTCTGAGTTAGAGCCATTTGACGAGCTGACTTACTGCACAAGCCATTTGACTTACTTTGGTGGGCCGCTTTCGTCGAGGTCGATTTCTTTCCAACCGAAAAGAGTTGGTACAGATACCAGTGCCAGGTCAACCATCACTCGAGTCTACGGTCGCCACAGGGTCCAACCAGTTCAAGTCTTATGATGTTATTTTGGATTGATTTTATGTAATTTTGTTTTATTTTATGGACTTATTTGCATATTGTTATTTTAGGGTTTTTATGAGATTGTTTTCTATATAGGAGTCCTTTTGTTATTTTGTGACCCTATATAAATGAATCGTTGCACTTATTTAGGGTTGATGAATGATTAAATGAAATAACCTCATTTCTTTCTGAAGCTCTGGTATGAAGCCATGGCCAGAGCCAGATAAGAAATCTGGTTCTTCTTCCTCCCCCTCCTCTTCTCCTCTTCTTCTTCTTCCCCCTCCTCTTCTTCCCTCTTCTCTCTCCTTCCTGCAGTTGTCCTGTATCATTAATTCCCGCCAAAGGTCATGTACATCCATAAAGATGATTCCAGTGGACAAAAAAATCTAAGCACCATTCTGAAATACTCAAAGATATATATAATGTTCTAGGGATTAGAGGATCTAGGTCTATATATGTACTAACCACCATGTCACCAATTTCTGGACATTACCTCAAAAAGTTTTCATAACAAGTTGAATATAAGAAGGTTGGACTTTATGTTTCTGAACAATTTCTTAGCATGCATGCACCCTCAAACTTCTTATCATTTTTTCAGAAACATTCCTAGTTCACCTCCAACTTCTATGCTACCTTTTTAGCATCAATCCTTTCTGATAAAAGGATCCATCAATTGTTTTTTATAGTCAATCCATCACTGCCATTAGAAACTCATAGGCAAGATTAACCATTAATGTCTCTAAGAAGACAAAACCAGACAGTAAGTTTCGGCGGCATATGCCTTATTTGTGTATCTATCTTAAAAATATGTGATGCATATACATTTGGAATCAGAGGAACATGAGGATGTTCAAAGAAGAACATTCAGAAAAGACAACGAGGTTGTGATTACAGAGCAGAGAAAATTTGGAGAAGCTTCAGAGTTTAAGCTAAATGGGCAGAGTTCTTGATTGCAAAGGAGTGACCACAGTTGGGCATGGCAGAAGCATGCAATATTACCTTTTGGACTCATTGTTCTCTTCATTTTCTTTATGTTTTCCATTGCATTTGTAAAATACTAGATGTATATTGTTGGGGTTATACTGTTTAGCCACTTTAGTTAATGATAATATTTATTTATTATTGTTCAAAACACAAAATAGTCAAAACATCCTGTGGCAATACACCTTGACTTGGAGGCTTTATGAAGATTGGCACATATCACAGTTAGAACAATGTGTTTGTGCTTTATCCCTCAGCAAATTAATCATTTAGTAACTTAATACATATTTTCAAATAAATTAATTTTTTCCTGAAATATAATATTTTATATTATAACTTTTTTTGCATGAACATCCTTATCAAAATTCAAATTTGCATGAATATCCTCTTAAAATTTATATTAATTTCTGTATCCTCATAAAACATTGTTTTTGCACAAATGCTCCAAATATAACGGTTCAATAAAAATCATATTTATTTTAATTAAAAATAAAATAAAATTTTGAAATTATTTTTTTGTTCTCTATTGCGATCGCTTTGTAAATATTTTTTTTTGCACATTTACCCATTAAGGATATTTTAGTCATTTTAATTTAAAAATCATTAATTTTTTAACGGCATTAAATGGAATAGGTACATATGCAAAAATAAAGATAAAAAAGTATAGAATAGCAAAATAAGTGTTTTACGAAGATATACATGTAAATATTAATTTTGGAAAAGTATCATGCAAAATTTGATATTTAGAATAATATTCATAAAAAAAAACTCTATATTATAGGACGACCGGTAAATGACCGGTAAACCTCGGCCTTTTCACTTCATTCTTGGGGGATGTTAGGACTAGCTCATCCCATTGGACTCACCTGGCCCTGCACCCCTTGAGTACAGAATTTCCATCGCCAGAAGGGCCCCTCGATGATTCCATGCTCCGTTCCCCCTTTGCTTGATGCACGGAAAGTGTTCGGTAGAAAGCGTCAGTCACAGCACGAAAATCAGCGCAATCGCTCACCAGGGAGCGCAACCTAACTTGCTCTGATCTTTCTAAAGTTTTAAAGGATGGATACGCCTACAGTTTATGGTGTAACTGTAAGCCGACCAGGGAGTTCCTTTATAATTCTATGCTCTCTCGGCCGTCTGATCTATTGCATTCGATTTGGGTTTTTTTTGTTGTTTCAGGAAAGAAATCGAGGATGGGTAGTAAAAACAGGTGGCAGAGGTTGTACCAAAAATAAAATGGAGGTGGGGTTCAGGACGCATTACATGAGTTGGCACCAGCTAGCCGCCCGCTAGCTTGTCTTCAAAACGTGTGGATTCTCGTGCGTATGGCTTGCGAACAAGGATCTCGTGGGGCGGTCAGGTGTGGGCCTCCAATCTTACACAGTGAAAAAAAAGACTTCTTACCTACACGATCATCTATTTTACATAATATTTTTTATTTTAAAATATTTTTTTAAATATATATTATATAACCAAATGATACATACCAAATAAATTAATTATTTAAAAAATTAATATATACCTTTAGATAAATCGATATATAGTTTTCAAAATATGATGTTCAGCAATAGACAATATACGATTACATGATGCACATTTAGCAAATTAGTCATATAGTAATACAGTATACATTTTTCAACAAATTAATATATAATTTTTGAAATATTATATTCATCAGTATACACTATATGGCTGGATGATACATACTCATCGATTTTCTGATACATACTACAAGCTTTTTTGATACAATCCAATAATGATTCAATGCATATCTCTAAATAAATCGACATATAGCTTACAGAACGTACTTTCTATGAATATGTACTACATAGCAAGATCATACATCAAGCAATTAGTCATCTAGCAACCCAATATATACCTTTATGTAAATTGATATACAGTTTTCATAACATGGTATTCATCAGTTCTAGTACATAGTTTTCTAGCTTTGTCTAATTTATGTATCATATAGATATATACTATTTACTGGTGAATATTATATTTTTGAAAACTAAATATTGATTTATCTAGATGTGTGTATTAAGTTGATAGATGACAAATTTGCTTGCTGTGTATCATTTGGTCATATAATGTACATTAAAATTTATATCCTAAAAATGAGGAAAAAAGAGAATACCGCAATTTTTTAGTCACGAGATTGACGACTCCGATAGTTAGAGGAGTCTTTAACCTTTAGATTTCTTCCCTAAAATGAATATAAAAAAAAAGGTAAAATAAAAAATCAGCCCTATATTTTTTTCTCTACAAACCTCATATGATTTTTGTTCTATGCTTGCCGCCCACCAGCTTGTATTAATTTATTAGTCCCATATCGGCTTTCTAGCTATCTTTAACAGGAAAATCGGGACCAGCACTGTTGCTGAGGAAAGCTTAAGCTTCGTTTGGGTGCATTTGAGCTGGCTTGTCTGTACCATGTTCAAGGACATGCAACTGGGTCAGTTTGGATTAAATTGATTTTTAAATTTAAAATAAAATCGAACGAAATAATGGATTTGGATCGGCTATATGGTTTCATCGGCTTTCCCAGCGGAACTCGTTGCTGTTCACCGAATAAAAAACCTGCGGAAAGTTTCAACGGAGACTCGTTTTTTTTATATTTTTTATGGATAAGAGAGAAGGTTTAATTAAGCGTCGGAGCGAGTCAAAGTTTCTACGGGCGAGGTTTCGAGACAGAAAATATCATATTATTTTGGGTAAGAGAGAGAGAGAGAGAGAGAGCTAATTAAGAGGGAAAAGCAACGTCCACCAGCAGATGCAACTTCCTAAAAAAAAATTTTATAATGTCAGCATAATTTTAAAAATTACGCAACAATCTATATCAGCCCCTAATATATTTTTTTATTAGCATAATCATATATTATTAGTATTATTTTTTCGTTAATATGATCTTGTTAGAATGATTCTAGAGATCATATAACAGTTTGTATCGGCGGATAATATTTTCTTTGTTAGTATAATCCTATATCAACTTATATTATTTTTTTTGTCTGGAGTCTGTAAACGAGTATATATATATAACAACTTAGAATTTCACCCAAAATGGCTAGCTAGAAGATATCATTTGAGTTTCTTGATCCTATATAAGTATCCAAGATCTATCCATCGATACACGTCCTCACATATCTTCACATACTCTCTCAATTAAACCATGACGTCTTCGTCACGTTAAAGGTTCAAATCCATTCAAATCTAATTACAAATATCAGGATCAGCCCGTGGTTAACTCCAATAGAACGTGCTGCAGTGTCTCTTAGTCCTTATAGGTTATATAGGCTGGGTCTGCTCTGATATCATTTGTAACAACCCAAAATCTCATCCAAAATGGTTAGCCGAAAGGTATTATTTAGGTTCCTTGATCCTATATAAGTATCCAAGATCTATCCAGCAAATAACTGTGTGGGACTAAACACACGCCCGCTCGGATCCATACATACTCCCTCTGTTTAAGCTCTGACGTCCTCGTTAGGCTAAGGGTTTAAATCCATTCAAATCTAATCACAAATACCACGATCGGCCCGTGGTCAGCCCCAATGGATCCGTACTGTAGTATTTTCTAGTCCACATAGGTAGTGGGCCAAGTTCGCTCTAATATCATGTGTAATAACTTCAAGACCTCATCCAAAATGGCTAGCTGGAAAGTATTATTTGGGTTCCTTGATCCTATATAAGTACCCAAGATCTATCTAGCAAATAACTGATATGGGACTAAACATACGCTCACACAGGTTCTCACATACTTTTTCTATTTAAGCCTTGACGTGTTCGTCAAGCTAAGGATTCAAATCCATTCAAATCTAATCCCAAACACCATGATCGGCCCGTAGTCAACCTCAATGGATCTGTGCTGCAGTGTCTCGTAGTCCACATAGGTTATGGGCCAGGTTCGCTCTGTTAATATTTTGTAACAATCCAAAACCTCACTCAAAATAGCTAGTCGAAAAGTATTATTTCGGTTACTTGATCTTGTATAAGTACCCAAGATCTATCCAGCGAATAACCAATGTGGGACTAAACCGTGACGAAGACGTCATGGTTTAAATGAGAGAGTATGTGAAGACCTGTGAGGATGTGTATCGATGGGTAGATCTTGGATATTTATATAGGATCAAGAAACTCAAATGATATCTTCTAGCTAGCCATTTTGGGTGAGCTCTGATACCATTTGTAACAACTCAGGACTTCAACCAAAATGGCTAGCTGGAAAGTATTATTTATTTTCCTTGATTCTGTATAAGTACTAAAGATCTATCTAGCGAATAACCGATTTGGGACTAAACACACGCCCGCATAGGTTTTCACATACTCCTCTCGTTTAAGCCCTGATGTCCTTGTCATGCTAAGGGTTCACATCCATTCAAATCTAATTACAAACACCACGATTGATCCATGGTCAGCTTTAATAGAACCGTGTTGCAGTGTTCCGTAGTCCACATAAGGTATAAGCTGGGTTTGCTCTGATCCTATTTGTAACAACCCAGAACCTCATCCAAAATAGTTAGCCGGAACATATTATTTGATCCTGTATAAGTACCCAAAATCTACCCAGCAAATAACCAATGTGGGACTAAACACACGCCCGCACGGGTCCTCACAATAACTCCTGAAATGTACTGAATGTGATATAATAGAGAAATAAAAGCTCTTTTTCTCTTGTTTGTCTCTTCTTCTACAAATATTTTAACATGGTGTCAGAGCCGCCGATCATCTAATTTACTGCCACCATCTCTTCTGCTTTTGATGTGGTCATCATTGCAATGTCTGGAGGCTTTGAAGACCTCCATTGCTGATCTATCGATTTCTATTCTCAAGTGAATCAACATCCGAATATCCTCTATTTTTCAGTGGATCTGCTGATCTTCTATTTTCCCACATATTCTCTATTTTTTAGCGAATCAACATTCGAAGATTTTATAATCCATAGTAAATCTGCATGTCCTCTATTTTCGGTAGATTAATACTCGAATATCCTTTGTTTTATAATGGATCCGTAGCTCCTCTTCATTATTTTTCTCCTCAGCTTCAGATCTTCAATCGTCTTTCCTCACCATCACTTGGCCCCTTTCTCTCCATCTCCAGTTTTATTTGCTACATCCACCTCTTTCACCATCTATTTCAAGGTCTTTTGCTACTCTCCCATAGTGTCTCCGTATACGAGGATTGTCAACCTTTAGTTGCCTTCTTTTTGAGCTTTGTTCTCGCTACAATTATCATCTTCTATGTATCTTCTCGCTGCCATATCATCAAACAAGTCAATCAGCCACATCGGCAGACACATTAATCTATTATTTCAGTCAGAGACATCGACAGACATGCCAGTTTGCTATATTAGTCAGTCTTGCCAGTGAATGCATTAGTCTACCACGTCAGCATTACGAAATATTTCAATTTGCTGCATTAGCTTACTGATCTGCTGTATCTGTTTCTAAGCTCCTATGTCAGTTTTTGTTCAGCCATATCAAATTATATATTGTCATATTAGCTTGATACATCAGTATGCTAGATTACCTTCTAAGTTATTATGTCAACTTCTAATCTACTACAACAACTTTTGAATTATTATAACAGTTCATGTTCTGCCACATCAGGCTCTGTGTTGCGACATCAGCTCTTGATCTATTACCACTTCAACCTCTGAGCTACTATGTCACCTTATAGTCTATCACGTTAGCTTCTTGGCTGCTATTTCAGCTCTTGATCTAATATGTCAATTTTTAGGTATATTCGTAATCTAGTTTTCAAACTCAAGTTGGCATCTATAGTATCACCTTGAGTTTGAGGGAAGATGTTAGCGTAATTTTGAAGATCACGTAACAACTTGTATCAGCCAATAATATTTTTTTTATTAGCGTAATTTTGTATTGGTCAATATTATTTATTAGTATGACTTTGTTAAATTGATTTTATGGATCACATAATTACTTATATCAGTGAGTAATATTTTTTTTTTAATTAACATGATCCAGGCCATATCGGCCTATATTATTTTTTTTGTATGGAGTCTGTACATAAGTCGTATATATAACCCCTAAAATGTACCAAATATAATTGAACATAATAATAAATTTTTTTCTTATTTTTTTTTTTGTTTTTCTCTCCTTCTATAAATATTTTAACATATAATTTTCTGTGCCAGTCACATGCAACTTCTTAATAAAATTATTGAGAGAACCTGCACACGCAACTTCTTATTAAAATTATTGAGAGACCCGCATCATTCCAATTCATTGACTTGAAATTCAGTGGGTTGTGCAGCTTTTTATCGCACCAAGTCTTATGCACCGTAAAATGGCACTAAGTCATTTTTTTCAACCATGGAACGTTTAATAACTAATAAGATGGAAAGTTCCATCTGCTATCAGAGAGGTAAAAATCAATTGAGTTTGTGGTCCTGTACTCATCTTCAAACGGCCGCAATGGTAAATGAGAGCCCAAAGTCCGGTTTCTCCCAAAGGGAGGTACGCATGCAAGTGATGCTGTGGGAGAGGCGAGAAAGGTATCAGAAGTTGCTGGTTATTTAGTCCACGGAATTAATCCATATTTGTTTAACATGTGATGAGAAAATTTGATAATTTAAAAGCTGCAATGCTCATAGGATAGCTTGACAACTTCTCCTCACATGCAATATATATTAAGAGCTCATGTGGTTGGCTTGACTAGTTGCTTGTAATTATATCATTTTCAACTTAGCTTGTATGACTTTCTTTTTGCAATTTATACGGGTCAACTTTTGCTAGGTCACAGATGGCGCTAGTTGATAAATAGCATACTAGTCTCGATAAACATCATACTTTGTTGGATGGAAGTAAGGTTATTTCTCTTTCCTCTTTTTGTCCTCTTTTTATTTTAATTAAAGTTAGGGTAAGTTCTCCCTCCCTTCTCACAACAAAAAGCCAAAAAAAAGAAAAAGAAAAAGACAATGAAAGGAGCATCTTGATGAGAATATGATGGCCTTTGGGAGTGGGTTTTGGAGTCACCCTCGGCAGGTTCATGAACCACCGAATGATAGGTAATGCTGCTGCTCTTCCCAAGCATGATCCTCAGCAGGTCCAGAACTCCTCTTCCATCTATCCAACTCTTGGTCCTCCTCTTACAGTTGGTGTGCATCAAGATTAGTCATGCGCTCTCCTTTAGCTACTCTAGCTTCGATACCACCGCAGGAGGCATAACAATGGACGGGGACGCCTATTTTCTTGACGGAGCAATCCAAGTCACCAAGAACCAAGCCGACTCTTCCATTTTAAATAGCACCGGCAGCGTTGTATATAATGAACCAGTACTTCTCTGGGACCAGGCTTCAGGTAAAGTGGCTGACTTCAGTGCAAATTTCTCGTTCATTATCCAAGCCCTCCAGGGAAATGTAAGCGCCGATGGGATTGCCTTCTTCCTCTCATCATACCCTTACCAGAACGCGAGCGTGAGTGATTCAAATGGTGGGGCTCTTGGACTATTTCTCCGTTCTGGTGCTAACTGGACGAGGCCGAAGCAGATCGTTGCTGTCGAGTTCGATACCTTCAAAAATCCTGAGTATAATGATTCGAGTGCTAATCACATAGGAATCGACTTCAACAGGATCATCTCTGTCGCGCATAGGGACTTGGATACTAGCATCAGAGAAGGCCACAGATTGGATGCATCAATTAGTTACAGTGCTAGCACTGGAAATTTGACTGTATTCCTCAGCAATTTCTCTGATCCTAGGATAAATTGGAGTCTGTCTTATGGTGTCAACTTGACGGATTACCTGCCAGAAAAGGTTGCCGTTGGCTTCTCAGCTGCAACAGGTAATCAAACTGAGACACACAAGATCCTCTCTTGGAGTTTCAACTCCACTGATCTTGGACCAAGACCACCGAGACACAAAAAGTTTGCCTTGGGCTTGGGTCTTGCTATTGCTGCTGTAGTTCTATTATCATGTGTGTTATGTTCTGTGCGGTTTATAAGAAAATATATATGCAAGAAAGCTAGTACAGAGATGGAAGAAGATGAGGAGGAAGAAGAAGATATGACTATTGATATTTTAGTCAGTGATGCGGTGCAGAGAGCCAGTGGACCTAGGAGATTTCCATATAGCGTACTTGCAGATGCAACCAATAATTTTGCTGCCGAGGGGAAACTTGGACAAGGAGGATTTGGGGGGGTTTACGTGGGAGTATTGCATGACCCACAACTTGAAGTGGCCATTAAAAGGATCTCGAGAGATTCTAAGCAAGGGAGGAAGGAGTATATATCTGAAATCACGATTATCGGTCAATTAAGGCATCGTAATCTTGTCCAGCTTATTGGTTATTGTCATAGAAGGGACGACTTGTTGCTTGTTTATGAGTATATGCCGAATAAAAGCCTTGATTACCATCTATACAACAAAGATAGATTGCTTGCATGGCCGGAGAGGTACAAGATTGCTTTGGGGCTGGCCTCGGCATTGCTTTACCTCCATGAAGAGTGGGAGCAATGTGTCATCCACAGAGATGTGAAGCCGAGCAATGTCATGTTGGATTCAGAGTTCAATGCTAAACTTGGTGACTTTGGATTGGCAAGGCTCGTCGATCATGACTGCGACTCGCTGACGACTGTTTTGATGGGAACGAGGGGATACATGGCACCTGAATATTCTAACACAGGTATGAGAAATATGAAGTGTTATTTTTCAACAGGCTTATTAGCTATCTTTAAGCATGCAATAGGGCAAATCATTCTAATTGTATTGAAGTTTTCTTTTCAAAAACGCTTTAGTAACTCGGAAATGTAACTCAAAAAGTCACTCAGCGCTGGTGTGTTGTATTCTTCTTGCTTCCTTAGCGAGCCTAGCTTGTGAACTGCGCCATGTTTTGGAGCAAAGTGGAAAGTGGAAGAAAGCTGAGTGACTTTCTTGTGTAATATTTCTGAGTAACCACGCCATTGCTCTACTTCTAGTATGAACAAACTTGGCGATAAATCTTGCATCAGTATATGTTGAATGTGTGGTTCATACTTGTATTAGTTTATTTCTGTTACTTTAGTTATAGGAACAAACAAACACCGCAATGCTTTAAAGACGAGCTCTGGTCCGGTTTCGAAAGAACTAACTTCAAGCCTTTGCAAGACCCATGTTGGATGACTAGATCATAATAGCAAACTTTGTATCAAAGTTTTATATCCATAATAAAAATCTTCATTTTTTTTGTGATAGATAATTTTAAAAATTATTTTATTAAAACACATCATATTTTTTTAAAAAAATTATTTTGGGTTTTGGTGATTGATATCTTGGACAACCAAAAATGGTAAATAAAAGAACATAAGAAATATATTTTTTGTTTGAACTTTTGGTTTATTAGTTGTGATGCACGCGCAAACACACCAACAAGTAATTAATGATTTTCTTACAGCCTATTATATAGTAAAGTCAATAGACGGGACAAAAGTCAATAGTTGGCTTTTCTTATCTTATCTTCATTCCAAGCAGTACAGATCTGAGTTGTATCATCAGTTGCATCATCAACTGCATAGGATGGTAACGTTTATATACTAATTGTAAAATTATCATCAACTTGCATCATCAATTGCTATTCCCAAAATGAACCATGAACAACCACCTCCGGGAAAATGAACCATGAACTTTCATCAGATATTTCTCACAACCAGAGAAAAAATGAAGGAGAAACGTTGAGAGCAGAGTGAGATAGAGTACTGAAGGCTTTGGATTTTTCGGAGAATGGAAGTCAATAAAACTACTGAATACTAGCCGCTGTGATATTATTTTTTTACCTTTGGGGTAAGTGGGCAGGGGCTCTGCAACTTTGATCCTTGATTAAGAAAATTTGAACGTTTGCCGGGTACATAGCTGGTGGAAATTAACTGCTCCTCACACACACACACACACATGCGTATGCGTGCACAATTGAAAAGTCTTTGAATTTAGATTCATTCTGAAATCCGTTATCTTACAGCATGGTTATTCTTCAACTAAGTGAGTGATGTGGAGCGCTTGTGAATTTTTCTTTTCTTTTCTTTTCTTTTTTTAAGAAAACCATTCAACAGGCGATGGGTGGTTTCTCTAGAATCTCTTGTAAGATTTTGCTGATGCATCTACTTAGATAGCAAATTATTGAAAAGAAAAGGTTGGTATTCTCCTTGCAATTCAGCAAAACAAGAGTAATCATAAATTTAAAATTATTTTTATCAATTAAATAAAATTCTCCATAAAATTTTATAGGAAAAGCTAGCAAAGAATCTGACGTCTACAGCTTTGGAGTGGTTATATTGGAAATGGCATGCGGTAGAAAGCCAGTTGAAGCAAGAAAAAAGAAGAGCGAAGTTAGTTTGGTAGAATGGGTGTGGGAGCTCTATGGAAAAGGAATGTGCTTGGTTGCAGCAGATGGAAGGTTAAACTTAAAGTTTGATGAGCAACAAGTGCAACGCTTGATGACCGTGGGACTATGGTGTGCCCATCCAGCTTACAATCATAGACCCTCGATAAGACAAGCAATTCATGTCCTCCAATGTGATGCTCCATTACCAAATTTGCCACGCAAGATGCCTGTTCCAATATACTGTCCTGCAATTGAAGACTTGTACAATCTTGCCTCAACTTCATCGAACATGTACTCTCTCACTTCAATATCCGGCCGCTGAAGGATGGTAAGTTATGCCTTTTGTATTTTTTATTTATTGTGTGAGAAATAAAGGATAATAAGTCATGTTAAAAGGTTGAATTCCGACATTCAGAATGGCATGTTTCTTTTTTTTTTTGGGTGCACAATGGCATGTTTCTCAAACACAATTAGTTCATGCAATATGATGGCATTGTCATTATTAATTGTTTTTGTCTGGACATGACCATAGAAAATGCATGTAGAATAAATGGAGATCCACAAGTATTTCTGAAAATATAGAACATCGGAAAAATCTTTCCTTCTGAGTATAATGATCTTTTCATATCATAACACTAAAATAATAATAAAATGTTGACATGTGACATAGTGCAAATCATACGTTGATGCAGTATTATTTTCAATGAAACTAGCTAGACGGTTGGTAGGTGTCTATTTATAATGCACCCTGGGTTGACATGTGGCTCGATCTGCTTGGAAAATCGAGCTGGTGCTTCGATTAGAGCTGCTGTGCCCCAATATAAGGATTTTCCCATCCTTTGAACTCCACTTCTTAGGGAGCTGTTGGCAGTAGAGCTGTTGGAAGTAGAGCTGTTGGAAGTAGAGCTGTCTGAAGTAGAGCTGTTATAAAAAGCTATTTGTTGTTTGGTAACTATATTCGTAAAGTGCTGTGATACTTTGTTTTGTGTTTGGTAAACAAACTGAAAAAGTACTTTTGTATGACAAAATTACCATAAAAAACATTGCATAGTATTATACAACAGAACATAATAAAACATAACATAAATTAATACATAAATATACGATATATTATAATATTATTGTAATATAAAATAATATTATGTTAATATCGCATAATAGTAATATAATTATTAGAGTAAAATAATATTTGGTAATATAACATAATATTAAATTATTTAACATAACATATTAATGTATTATGATATAATGTAATATATATTATATTTATAGTATAATACAATAATAAAAGTATAAAATATTATAATTATTAGTATAAATTAATTTCTCATAATATAACATAATATTAAATTATTTAAAATAACATATTAATGTATTATAATGTAATATAATATAATACAATATTTATAGTATAATACAATAATAAAGGTATAAAATATTATATTTATTATTATAAATAATTTTTCATAATATAACATAATATTAAATTATTTAAAATAACATATTAATGTATTATAATGTAATGTAATATAATATAATATTTATAGTATAATACAATAATAAAGGTATAAAATATTATAATTATTAGTATAAATTAATTTTTCATAATATAACATAATATTAAATTATTTAACATAACATATTAATGTATTATGATATAATATAATATGATATTATATTTACAGTATAATACAAAAATAAAGGTATAAAATATTATAATTATTAGTATAAATTAATTTTTCATAATATAACATAATATTAAATTATTTAACATAACATATTAATATATTATGATATAATATAATATGATATTATATTTATAGTATAATACAAAAAAAAGGTATAAAATATTATAATTATTAGTATAAAATAATTTTCCATAATAATTTCCCATAAAATAATTTTCCGCGGTCCAGGGGCTCTTCTTTGTGGTCCACGCTCGAGGAGAATCTCAGCCTGGGCCGCGAGGTTGATGATAAAAAAAAAAACAATAGATTGATTTTGGAAGGTATGGAAAAGGATTAAAATTTTTTTCTTCTAAAATGTGGTTCAAGAGATGCATACAAAAATTGAAAAGAAAAATACTTTTTCTTACGGAAGGGAGTCTGACGGCTAGGGTTCTTGGCTCTAGCAGATTTTTAGGTTTATAAAGGGACAAACTATGTAATTATGTTATTTTAATATGGGTATTTTTGTCAAAAATACAGCTTTCCGAAAAAGCTGAAACAGCTTCCTCCCAAAAGCTCCAAATTGGAGCTTCCTCCCGAAAGCTGTTTTCAGCTTCCCGCAAAAGCTGAAACAGCTTTTCGAAAAATTTACCAAACACAGTTTTTCATCTAAAAGTACTTTTGGAGGGCCAGAAAGTGCTTTCTGGCCCCCCAACAGCTCCCCCAAACAGGGCCTTACTCCATTTTCCTTCTCCATTCGGGTGCTCGAGTTGTTCAAGCGCACGGGCAGTGCTTTGATGAAATCTTTTGTTTCTTGCTCCAGCATCCTCTATCTCTGGTTCCGGCATCCTCTGTCTCCGGCTCTAGCATCATCTGTGTCTCTTTATTTCCAGTAGGCTTTCGCTCCTTGGTTACTCAGTTCTTTCATCGTCATCTCTCTCGCTACTTTGTCTCCTTTTCCTTCATCTTCATCTTGCTCATTATGAGAGACTATGAAGTTAGTACCCCTGAGGGGAGTTAGTCATCAGATCATCCTTCCCTAGCTCGGTAGCCATTACCTTTGGTTGAGTTTGAAGCCCAACCGGGCCCGGACCACGAGGCGTCTATCCTCACACAAAAGGAGATGGACCTCGTGCGGGCCTAACATTTTATCCCTCCAAAATTCGTCTTCGAGCTCACCGGTCCTAGTGCCTGGGTCACCCAACCTCTTCTTTCTCTGATCGATCTGTATGAGAAAACTCTGAGGGTCAGACAAGACGAGTCTTTCTCGGCTTTGTGTCTCTTTATCTTCTCTAGGGCATCCAGGCCTCGACTTTCCTCTTTCGGGGGTGCTTCACTTTGCAAAAGCATTTCCGAGACAGCAGCTGATGGTACTTTTCTCTAAGAAAAGATTGCCAGCCGATCCAAAATGCTCCTATTCCTTTCACGGGTGGAAAGGGAGATTTTTCTTGGTCCGCTCCGAGCAGCCATCGAGGTCGAGACCACATAGAGGGCACCCTGGACTGATCTGAGTCGTTCTCCGAGTTTGTCTGGCGATAATTGAAGGGCCTTAGACAAGCCTATGAAATTTCTACCAAAAGTTGATCTAAAAACTTTCCTTTTTTGTTTCCCTATTTTTCGACCCTAATTTTGTCACTCTCAGTTTCTAGCAACCATTACCGCTGCCACATATTATCGGAACCCCAGGTTGGTGCTTCGTAATTGAATGGCGAAGGCTCATCCGTTGGAAAGCGAGGTAAGCTATGATGAAGTTGAACCCTTTGCTTTTTAGACCAACCCTCCATATCGGATTTTTTTCATCCGCCAGCCATCCTTGTCAATGGTCGTTCGTTGCCTCCCATCAATTCCATAGGCTGCCACCCTCCGAGAGTGAACTGAGAGTAAAATCCCTTCCTCTATTTTGAGGGTGAAGCATTTGTGGTTCTCTCTTTCTCTCTCTTCTCTTTCCTTTACTTTCTCTCTCTATATGGTTCTATGCACCTCAATGGAGAGTCCTAATCTCCATCTCTATGGATCCCAGATTGACCCGAATAGACGCCCCTTGATCGGCACTGATGCAACTGCCTATCATGTTGGCCTTCTCCCTAACCTCCAACTGGCATCTCTGAACCCAATAATTGACAACCCCTTTATACTATCCTTGCACTGATTGGATACTTGCTTTGTGATCCACTATTTGTGTCATCCAGTTTTGACCCACCCAAGCTATTGGATAAAATTACCAGGCTAGTTAGGTCCCTTTTCCTCTCTCTCGAATTTTTCCACCATTAATCATAATTACTATAATTTCTGTAATGGTGCAACTGTCCAGACAAGAAAAGGCTAAGGCCCTGTTTGGGGGAGCTTTTGGAGGGCCAGAAAGCACCAAAAGTACTTTTAGATGAAAAACAGTGTTTGGTAAATTTTTCAAAAAGCTGTTTCAGCTTTTGCGGGAAGCTGAAAACAGCTTTTGGGAGGAAGCTCCAATTTGGAGCTTTTGGGAGGAAGCTGTTTCAGCTTTTTCGGAAAGCTGTATTTTTGACAAAAATGCCCATATTAAAATAACATAATTACATAGTTTATCCCTGTATAAACCTAAAAATCCGCTGGAGCCAAGAACCCAAGCCGTCAGACTCCCTTCCGTAAGAAAAGGTATTTTTTTTTTCAATTTTTGTATGCATCTCTTGAACCACATTTTAGAAGAAAAAAATTTTAATCCTTGTCCATACCTTCCAAAATCAATCTAATGTTTTTTTTTATCATCAACCTCGCGGCCCATGTTGAGGTCCTCCTCGAGCGTGGACCATGAAGAAGAACCCCTGGACCGCGGAAAATTATTTTATAAAAAATTATGGAAAATTATTATGGAAAATTATTTTATACCAATAATTATAATATTTTATACCTTTATTTTTGTATTATACTATAAACATAATATCATATTATATTATATCATAATACATTAATATGTTATGTTAAATAATTTAATATTATATTATATTATGGAAAATTAATTTATACTAATAATTATAATATTTTATACCTTTATTTTTGTATTATACTATAAATATAATATCATATTATATTATATCATAATACATTAATATGTTATGTTAAATAATTTAATATTATGTTATATTATGGAAAATTAATTTATACTAATAATTATAATATTTTATACCTTTATTATTGTATTATACTATAAATATTGTATTATAATACATTACATTATAATACATTAATATGTTATTTTAAATAATTTAATATTATGTTATATTATGGAAAATTAATTTATCATATTAATTATAATATTTTATACTTTTATTATTGTATTATACTATAAATATTGTATTATATTACATTACATTATAATACATTAATATGTTATTTTAAATATTTTAATATTATGTTATATTATGAGAAATTAATTTATACTAATAATTATAATATTTTATACTTTTATTATTGTATTATATTATAAATATAATATATATTACATTATATCATAATACATTAATATGTTATGTTAAATAATTTAATATTATGTTTTATTACCAAATATTAATTTACTCTAATAATTATATTACTATTATGCTATATTAACATAATATTATTTTATATTACAATAATATTATACTATATCGTATATTTATGTATTAATTTATGTTATGTTTTATTATGTTGTGTTGTATAATACTATGCAATGTCCTTTATGGTAATTTTGTCATATAAAAGTACTTTCTCAGTTTGTTTACCAAACACAAAACAAAGTACCACAGCATTTTACGAATGTAGTTACCAAACAGCAAACAGCTTTTTATAACAGCTCTACTTCAGACAGCTCTACTTCCAACAGCTCTACTTCCAACAGCTCTACTGCCAACAGCTCCCCCAAACAGGGCCTAAGCAAGAAGGTTTTACGCTCTAATCCTTAAATTAAGGTAAAGCCCTAATTTCTTTATGTATTTATTTAGTCTTGTATTTGGTAGGATAGAAAAATTTGGGCTAAAGATATTTTGGACATGAAGATTTTGATATTAGAAAATTAAGATTTAATTAATTAATATTGTTGGTACTTGATTAATGGCAAATTGGTCTCATATTGATGATCAATAATTAATTGGACATGTTATGCATGCACTCAAACTGCTAAATATTACATCTGAATGTTGCTGATGATAGAGGTAAGGATCTTGTGTGAGATAACGGACTGAAGCCGGTAGCCCCAGCCGACTTCGGTCCTATGCTCCTTTTGGAAGGGGCCAGAGCAGGGGATTGCAGTCGCGATCCCCTTCGGGTTCTTCGAGCGCAGAGGCGTCGCGGACATTCCGCAACTGCACCGCAGTTGTTCCACATCCAATTCGTGGCCGCACGAGCGGCTGCTAATTTCGCCTCACTGCCTCGATTCCCGCAGTGGAGAGCCATTGAAATTGGGCGATAAAACCCCAATTCCTCCTCCTAAGACCACCTCTGAGGCCTCTCTCCCTCTCCTCCCTCTGCTCTTGCTTCCCATGTGACCGGCGTGACGCCTCGGCCAACCACCATCACCACCCGAGCGTTCCTTTGTTTTGAGATCTACTTCCCCTTCGGAAAGCGCCGCCGCTGCCGCCGCTTGTCTGCTACATCGAGCAGCCGCGGCCGAGATCTCCCTCCCACCGCCTCTGCCACTGCCGGCAAGCTCCCTCCGCTCTTCGATTTCAAGCTTAATCATGCTATATTCCTCCCTTTGTTTTGGCCCCAAACCGAGACCATTCTCGATTGTTTCTCGACGTCGGCCACCGCAGCGGCCGCCGGCCATCGACCGGGGGATGGCCTCCAGCCACCCTTGTCTCTCTTCCCATTTCTTTGTTCCCTTCTTCCCTTGTCTGTGGGAGTTTGGGGAAGAAGAATGCCCATCGTGGGCCGAACTAGGCCAAGCTTGTTCACTGTGGGCCCAACATGGGCCCAGTTCAGTTGTGTTGGGCTTAGATGGGCCGTACCCATTGTAGGCCCAACTTGCGCCCACTTCAGCCGTGTTGGGCCGTACCCATTGTGGGCCCAACTTGCGTCCACTTCAGCCGTGCTGGGCCCTATTGGGCCATGCTTATTATGGGCTGACTCTAGGCCCTATTGAGTCGTGCCCAATATTATATTTGATTTTGCTTAGCTCTAAAATTAACAAAAAAATAATTATATTTAATGACATTTAAACAGGTGAACCTGATTCGCCTACCTAAAGTAGGATTTAAGCATGAAGAAGTAACTTAATACTTCAAAATATATTTTCTAAAGTATTTGGCAAAGTAATTATTAGATGATTTAATTTTGAAATATATTTTGTACTTAGTAAAATGGGTCAAGCATGTTAAATATTATTTAAAAATGTTGTTACATGTTATGAAATCTGTAAACTATAATTGGATAACTTATGATATCTATTTTTATACGTATATATCTTCAGCATGACTATGATCTGCTCTGGCCCCGCCAATGGGATTTATTTGGTAGCCCTATCGACTTGTATCTGTGAGGAATCGATTTCGACACCGCACCACCGGTGATTAGAATAGTAGATTTGGACACCGTTGCCACCGGTAATGTGAGGACCCGTGCGGGCGTGTGTTTAGTCCCACATCGGTTATTCGCTGGGTAGATCTTGGGTACTTATACAGGATCAAGAAACCCAAATAATACCTTCCGGCTAGCCATTTTGGATGAGGTCCTGGGTTGTTACAAATGGTATCAGAGCGGACCCGGCCCATAACTTATGTGGACAAAGAGACACTGCAGCACGGATCCATTGAGGTTGACCACGGATCGAACGTGGTGTTTGTGATTAGATTTGAATGGATTTGAACCCTTAGCTTGACGAGGACGTCAGGGCTTGAACGGAGGGAGTATGTGAGGACCCGTGCGGGCGTGTGTTTAGTCCCACATCGGTTATTCGCTGGGTAGATCTTGGGTACTTATACAGGATCAAGAAACCCAAATAATACCTTTCGGCTAGCCATTTTGGGTGAGGTCCTGGGTTGTTACAGGTAATTAATAATAGTGGATTTGGGCATCGTTGCCACCGGTGACTAATAATAGTAGATTTGGACACCGATGCCACCAGTGACTAATCATAGTGGATTTGGCACTTTGTGCAACCTATGCCACTGAGTTCTATGGCCGTAGCCTACATTCGTGGCATGACAGATTTGGTGGTATTAGAGCTTAGGTTAAGATCACTAGGGATCGTCATTGAAATATTTATATTTGAGCCTAAGTTTTAGAATTCTAGGATTCGTCGGAAAGGTTAAGAGATGGGTAAGAACTAGACAAGGGGATAATTTTTATTTGTTTTTGCTAATTATTCCATATTATTCTGTTTGGATGATCTTATGACATTTGTCTATTTTAATGAATTGGAATGTCGCCTCGCCATGTCCATAGTCTAAATCAGATGCTTGGGGGCTCTCGGGGTAGTGTCCCTACTAACTAAGCGACCGAGGCATCACAAAGCCCGAGGCCCCAGAATGAGGCCTTTAGAATTCACCAAGAAGGAGGGGCTGGTCAATCAGTCATCAACCAGCCAACCCTAGGTCAATCAACAATGACTCCAAAAATTATCATCGAGAATCAAACCCGGATGCTCGAACTAATTGAGGAAGTCATCGGGTTAGTACGCCAACAGCGACAACAACCTCAACAATCAGTCCAGCAGGATATTGTTCCTCTTGATCAAAGAAGGAGTGTAGCAGAATTCAAGAAAATGGCTCCTTCAGCTTTTAAAGGCACCACTAGTCCTCAAGAGGCCGAAGCTTGGATAGGTAAAATAGAGAAAGCCTTCAGGGCAATGGAGTGCATTGATGAAGAGAAGGTCAGATTTGCCATCTATATGCTTCAGGATCAAGCTCATCATTGGTGGAAGTCTGTGGAGCGCATATTGGCACATGTGCATGAGTCAGTTACATGGCAGAAGTTTCGCACAGCCTTCTACTCCAAGTATTTTCCTTCTAGTCGCTTGAGGGAGCCAGAGAGGAAATTTCTCAATCTGTCTCAAGGAACTATGACTGTAGATGAGTATGAGGTAGAGTTTGATAGGCTGTCTCGATTCGCTCCCACCCTCGTTATGGATGCAAAGTTCAGGATGAAGAGATTCGAAGAAGGGTTGAAGTATAGCAGCTGCCATATACTAGACTCAATCATGCCTCTTAGTATCTCAGCCTCTACAGACTACTCAAACAATTGTATGCCCTCATCATAATCAAATTGAGTTGGCTGACTCTTGAAAGTGAATCATAGGTTCTTCGGTGTTAAGCATACTGAATTATTTTTTTTTTTAAAAAACCATGGCTGAACCTGATCGGGTTGCCTACGTACCCCTTCATAAGGAGGATCAAGCCATACGTAGTTTTTTTTTAAATTTTAAAACGCAGCGAAAAAATCGAATCAAATAATTTAATTCATGCATGTTTACAAGATCAAATCTAGGAATCAACACCTTAAGAACACATAGGATTATGCCGGAATCGTTTAAACAATTATGCTAAAACTTTCATGCATGATTAACTATCAGATCTGAAAGGTAAACACTCTATTCCGATTAATCTCCAAATATCCATTGAATGGATTCTGGAGATAACTCCGTGAGGAGCCCCAAAGGAGGGTAAAACCTCGGAGAATCAGACCTAGACCCTGACTCCAAAATAAAAGATTAATATAGAAATAATACCTTTTATGATGGAAGAAACTTATGAATCTGATCCTTGACTTCGCAGCCACGCACACGAATGGCCTCTACGAGAAGTACATGCGAAGCCCTAGGTAGATCGTCTCCGCGGGAGTACTAGCTCGCGCAGGAACGCTGCAATGGCTGAAGCTTTCTCCTTCTAAACACTAAACCTTTGATTGTTCTACAAGAAGATGGAGGATGGATGTGAGGAAGAAGGAGAAGAAGGGATGGAGGCTCTCAGAATTTTTTTTTAAAATTTTTTGGAACTTCTAAATATTGTATATTTTGAACCCAAGGCATGGGGGTCTTTTATAGCCAAAAGACCACCTCACGCCTCACACCTAATTTAGCCAACTAATTTAGTTGATAAAATTTCCAAAAAATCCTGGGGGTTTGCAGCTAAGAAGAGATAAACATATCCAAATTTCGTGCATTTTGAATATCTAAAAGATAGGAATTCATACGTCCAAAGTTCAGCCGTAGACTACCCTATTTCATGCACCATGCAATCCCTACAAATTAGGAAATTCATCTAAATCTTTCTAGAAAGATTTAAGGTGCCATTTTTATAGAAAATATATCCCCATGCCTCCTCTCTTCTCATACCAATTTTTGGCCAAAAATAAGGAGGATAGGCGTGGAAAATATTGGGGATAAATCAAGGTGTCATTCTTCTCCAAGAAGATAAGGATGGGTTCCTAAAATTTAGGGATTCTTTTTCTTATCCAATTCTGATAATTTGGACTCATAATCCTCATCAAATAAGGTCTTCTAATTGATTTGGATCAAGCCCAATCTAATTGGGTCAAGTCCCATTAATTGGGTCAAGCTCAATCTACTTGGGTTGAACCCAATGCAATTAGGTCAAACCCTGATGCAGCCCAAATTGAATCCTATTCAATTTGGCTCAACCTAAGCCTAATTACTTAATCAAATTGAGTTCATTAGCAATCTAATTGCTAATTAATCCTTCAATAATTCAATATTTATTTTAATGCAACTTTTGCTTAGGATAATTTGTCAATCAAATTGACCAAATTATCCCTGAATGATTCTTAATCATCAATCAGCCATTTGATCAATCTAGAAACTTTTATGCGTGTGACCTCATAGGTTCAAACCTAAGCCGGTAGTATAGGAATATCTTTCTATACTAATCGATGTGACCATCTAGTAATGGTACCTGACGTCCGGATAGGCCGAATATATACGAAGCAAATATTCTTGGAATCTTGGACTATGGTTACTGTATAATTCAATCCCTTTGACTCCTAATGCCAGGATGATTTAGAGCTCACTGTTAACCCTATAATTAGTACATCCATTATGTGATTAACTTTAGATATCCCGTGACTCCTCACTGGGATTACCCTGGCCAAGGTTTTGCTAAATTAATCACAAGACATTATCTTCTGTTTCCAGGAGGGGTCAATTCTATCTCGACTCACAACTAACTACGCAAGTACTTGACTGCACCCAGTGACCTTTCGTCACTGAATTAGAAATTCAGGTAGTCCGGTACCAAAGTACAGTGAGTTATTTACTAGTCACAGGTTGCGATCTCAGGTCAGAGGGCCAAACTTATACCATATCCACTCGGAACATCTCTTGACAGTAGAGCATTTCGGAATTGGTCACGTTCAGTAAAATGTACTCCTACACTTCACCTGTGTGGCATACCAGTGTCTCCACACTCCTTGGTTAAGAGGACAACCAACGTATATGTCACACAACGACCTAATCTCGATAATGCTGTCGTCCTGGTAACAGCATATCATTTGATCACGAACAGTTTTAAAGACTTAAAGATAAATCCTCCTTTATCATAAAATAAGTCCTAAGAACTTCATCATATAAGAGTTCATTTGAACATGTAATGATGAATAATGCCAAATAACACTTTATTAATTTGTCAATTCATTTACAAAATTCAATCATCAATATGCTGACAATTGACATTTAGGATACAAATCCCAACAACTCTATCTTCTCACCTCTCTCTCTAAGTCTGTCATTCTCTCACAAAGCCTAGTGACCGATCTTCGAAGATATGCAAGCTCAGAACTCTGCTCAGTCGGCATCTAAGTGATAGTAGAAATATGAGGCATTAGTGTCATGTCCGAGGAAGAAGCCATATATGTAGCCTCAGAACTCTTTTGTTGCATCGAAGCCCTAGCTACTACAAGAATAACGGCCACCTGTTTAGATATGGTCTTGAGCTAATCATCATCTGGCCAAAAAGATGTGGGTCGAGAACTGCTCTCAGGCTGACGAGTCTGTGACTCAAACTGGAAAGCCTCCACAAAGTGTCTCCCAAAAGAATCAAAAGTATACTGCTCAAGAAGAAGGTGGTATGATAGATTTAATATTCAATGTTATAATTGCACGAAGTTTGAGCACTACTCTTCAAATTGTTGGAGTACTACTAATCAAGTTGATTAGAAGGTTAATTATGGTGAAAAGAGCAATGAAGAAGAAGAGCCATTTCAATTATTAGCATATAAAGGCAATAAGACACTCATACATTTATTTTCTAATGTATACTATGTGACAAATATGAAGAATAATATTTTTAGCTTGGGGCAACTTTTGGAGAAAGAATATAATTTTCAAATGCAAAATCATACTCTTGCTATAAGAAATTCAAGAAATAGATTGATTGCAAATATTGAAATGACAAATAATGGAATGTTTATTCCAAACATTCAAAGTGAAGTTGCTATGTGTTTGAAGGTTTGTTTTGAAGATTCATCATGGCTTTGGCATTTGAGATATAGTCATCTTAACTTTGGTGTTTAAAGTTTTTATGTAAGCATGATTTGGTAAAGGGATTGTCATTCATAGAAGATTCAGAGCAGCTTTGTGAAGGTTGTCTTCTCGGTAAATATCATAGAAGGAGCTTTTCAAATGAAGCAACATATCGAGCACGGAAGCCACTAGAACTTATACACACAGACATTTGTGGGCCAATTGTTCCTACCTCTTTCGGTGAGCACAGATATTTTCTCACTTTTATTGATGATTTTAGTAGAAAGATATGGATTTATTTCTTGAAAAATAAATCGAAAGCTTTTAGTGCTTTCAAAAGATTAAAGATATATGTTTTGAGAAAAAAAAAGTGGTTATACTATTAAATCCTTGAGATCTAATAGAGGTGGAGAATTTACTTCTAAAGAATTTGAAGCTTATTGTGAAGAGAATGAAATTCGTAGACCTTTAACAGTTCCATACTCTCCACAAAAAAATGAAGTTGCGGAAAAAAGAAATAGAACTATCACTACACCAAAAAAGAAAATTTCTGACTCTTATTTGCCGACGCCTATTCCAAGCGTCGGCAAAAATTTTTCCCCGTCAACATTTACCGACGCTTTTTAAAAGCGTCGGCTAATGACGACGCTTAAAAGCGTCGTCAAAGTTAATATGTAATTGACGACGCCTTTAACGACGCTTTTTAGCGTTGTTAAATAACGACGCTTTTAAGCGTCGTTAAAAGCATCGTCGGAAGCCAAAAAACCACCTTATTTTAGTCCCACATCGGTGGATCTGAAAAAGAAAGAACTGTTTATATATCCAAACCCAACCACTCTACATGGATGGAATGAAGGTACCGATCAGGGAGGTTGTTTATATTTCTCTTTGTGTTCCATCAGCACCATGGAATGGAGGAGAAGATGCAGACCGCCAATGGTAATTTTTTGGCAAATGGTAATTAGCGACGCTTTAAAGCGTCGGTAAAGGGTGACGCTTTAAAGCGTCGGGAAAGAGCGACGCTTAAAAGCGTCCCTAAATTGTAATTAGCGACGCTTTTAAAAGCGTCGGAAAATATTTTTTCCACTGTAGCATAGGCGACGCTTTACCAACGCTTTGTAAAGCATCGGGATGGTTTCTACCGACGCTTAAAAGCGTCGCTAATAGCCAAAAAAAGCGTTGCTAATGTCCAAGTTTTTTGTAGTGTATTCTTGATATAGTAAGATTCATGTTGAAAAGCAAAGGTATGTCAAAGCAATTTTGGGCCGAAGCAGTAAATTGTATCGTCTACATCTTGACTAGATACCCTACAAAAGGCTTGTGGAATGTCACACCACAAGATGTATGGTCTAGTAAGAAGCCTATTGTTTCTCATTTAAGAGTTTTTGAAAGTATTGTTTATGCTCATTTATCGGAAGAAAAGAGAACTAAACCTAATGATAGAAGTACTAAATATGTTTTCATTGGTTATGATGCTTGCTTAAATGGGTATAAATTATATTAATCCATGTAATGAAAAGTTGTTGTTAGTAAAGATGTTGAATTTAATGAAGAAGGCATATGGGATTGAAGTTCTCAAGAAGAGAAAAGGCAATCCGGCACATTTATTCAAGAAGAGCAACCAAGGAATGAAGAGTTATAAGCACCTACACCATCTTCATCTTCATCTTCATTCTCAGCAGAACCAAGTTCAAGGCCAAGAAAAATAAGAAGACTAAGTGAAATATATGAGGTAACAGAAAATCAAAATAATTTGACTCTTGTTTGTCTTCTTGCCAATTGTGAGCCTGTAGATTTTGAAGAAGCCATTAAGGATCACAAATGGAAGAAAGCTATGGATGAAGAAATTAAAGCTATTGAAAAAAATGACGCATGGAAGTTAGCTATTTTAATGGACGGGCACAAAGCAATTGGAGTAAAATGGGTATACAAGTTGAAGAAGAATGCACAAGATGATGTAGAGAAGTACAAAGCAAGGTTGGTGGCCAAATGATATAGTTAAAGGTATGGTATTGATTATGAAGAGGTATTTGCTCCTATTGCTCATATGGAAACAATTAGATTGATAGTTTCTTTGGTGGCTCAGTTTAAATGGCAAATATTTCAAATGGATGTGAAATCGGCATTTTAAAATGGTTTTCTTGATGAAGAAATATATATTGAACAACCACAAGGTTATTTCAAAAAAGGAGAAGAGAAGAAAGTTCTCAAGCTAAATAAGGCTTTTTATGGCTTAAAGCAAGCTCCAAAGGCGTGGAACCAAAGAATTGATTCTTGCTTTCGTGAAAATAATTTTATGAAGAGTCCTTATGAGCATGCACTCTATAGTAAGGTGAACAAAAATGGAGATATATTTCTTGTTTGCTTTAAGTCGATGACTTGATCCTCACAGGAAGCAATCCAAACATGTTCATGTAATTCAAGAAATTTATGATTCGGAAGTTTGAAATGACAGACATTAGCTTTATGTCCTATTTTTTGGGCATAGAAATGAAGCAAACTGAAAAGGGCATTTTTATTTTACAAGAAGAATACGCATAGGCAGTATTAAAAAAGTTCAAGATGGAAGATTGTAATCCGGCAAACACTACAATAGAATGTGGCACAAAATTAACAAAGTATGGTGATACTGAAAAAATTGATCCTACTATGTTCAAGAGCCTAGTTAGAAGTCTTCGTTACTTGACATGCACAAGGCTGGATATATTATATGGAGTTGGACTTGTGAGTCATTATATGGAGGAGCCAAAATCATATCACTTGAAGGCCGCTAAAAGAATTCTTAGCCACATCAAAGGTACTATTGAACAAGGCTTATTTTATTCTTCTTCCAAAAATTTTCGTCTTGTAGGTTACTCGAATAGCGATTCGGGAGAAGACTTGGATGATAGAAAAAGTATTTTCGGCTATGTATTTTACTTAAGAGACACTACATTCAGATGGTGTTCGAAGAAGTAATCAATTGTTACTTTTTCTACATGTGAAGCTAAATATGTAACTGCCTCCTCCGGTGTTTATCATACAATTTGGCTAAGAAAACTACTAAAGAAGATACAATTTTTACAAAAACAACCTACAAGATTGTTCCTTGACAATAAATCTATCATATCACTAGCCAAGAACCCTATATATCATGAAAGAAGCAAGCACATTGATACTCAATATCATTTTATAAGAGAGTACGTGAAGGACAAGGAGATCAAGCTTGTACATGTCAAATCTCAAGATCAAGTGGCAAATATATTCACCAAGCCTCTCAAAGTTGACACCTTCCAAAAATTAAAATTCAAGCTTGGAATAATTGATGGAGGAGAAGAATCAAGTTTAAAGGGGGGGTGTTGGATAATAAACTTGATTCCTATAGTGATGTGGCATCCAACTAGCATCCTAGTTGGACAGTCAAAGTCAAGTCAAGGTTAAGAAAATGAAAGGCCAAGGGTCACAAGAGTCATCATGAGTTATAAAAGGTTAAAAGTCATAAGTTGTAGAATGTGAAGAGTCATGAGTTATTAGAGATTTAAAAGTTATAGATCATAGTTTTATCAAGAGTCATGAGTTAGAAATATTAAGGATAAAGAGTAATGAGTTAGAAATATTAATGAAGTTTTAGAGTCACATGAAGTCTATGTGAAGGGTTGTAAGCATCTATTTGTATGGTGTGAGTTGAATAAAAATTATCCTTCTTCTAAACTTTGTTTTTGAGAGTTGCTACTACCTTCTTCTTAAGTATTCTTCCTCGTCTTTTTCTAAGAGGAATATGGAGGGTGACCCTCTTTTTTCCAAATATCTTAAAAAAGTAATCCAACCATTTTCATTTATTAAATTAGTTGAAAGGAAAAACAAGCAGTAGAGACTAACGAATGCGATCTCTACATCACCCAAAATGCAAATTGAAACCACTTTACAGAACATAGATGAAAAAAAAAATCATAATTGTCTCTTTAAAATTTCCTGTTCTTTGAAAAGCATTCATGGCTGGTCTTGACCTTTGGAAATTTCCCAAGCTCTGATTCACTGTAAAAGTTTCCTTCAAGTGAAATGACAGGGCAGCAAGGTGATTTGGGTTGAAAAATGGTTCTGAAAGTTGATAATGCTTGTCCAGGTCCATGTTTCTCGGTCGAATTAACAACATGGTCTGCAAGTTCACAGTGGGCATAACGAACTATATCAGAATGCTTCAAAAACTTGTACGTCATATATATTAGCAATAATTTTTTGTTAGAAGATGCATACGTATGCAGATGTCGCCACATATGCATGCTATGAATACATGTATGACCTGAATGCCGAAGTGAAACTTGCCTGATACTACGCAACCACGGCACCTGATTTTGTTGAGAGTAAACCCGAGTTGATGCCATTTGTTTGATCTGATAATTCAAAATAAGCAAACGAAATGTCTTAGAACTAGATGGAATTGGATAAAGCAACACATGGAAGCGCAAATATTCTTTGATCAACTCTTGTTTTTTTTTTTTGATGAAATATTCTTTGATCGACACATACTTGGTGGGGTTTTGAGGACGAAGAAACATGCGCCAATGACAAAATAACAGAGTAGGAGAACAACTCCTTTCAAGTAATGTGAAGTCCCATCCTGCAAAACACATATATATCACCCATGTTGTGAATGCAAAAATACACATATCAGGGCAATAAGAATCAGACGAAGTAGAGCCAATAAAAGGTGGTCAGTGGATAAATATTTATGCGGACAGTTTATCAATCACCATCTATTTTAGCAGGAAAATCTAGTCCAAATTTAAGTTAGCTACAATCAGATATCTTCTGATATACATTTTCTATAGGAACTTGATACATATAAGTCAGCAATTTAAAGAGAAACAATCTTATTTAACTTGAAATTTGATGAACGATCAAATTACCTGAAGGGTGAAGGTTGTCACCAATATTGACAAGATTAATGAGCCTGTCTCTAATAGTTTGAAATCAAGATCCATATCGACTCCCATAATCCATGCCACAAGCACACTTAGTGGAACCTAAATCATGTCAAGAAAAATTATTATAGAGTCTTCCTTAATCAACAGAGGGAAGCTAGCTAGGTTGTGCTTTGCAAGCTCCTTAAATTCTCACCACAAACATGGCGACCTGAGTTGCTGATCCTAAGGAAACTCCTAGTGTGATATCCTGCAACATATCCGCATGTATGAGCATTTAGTTTTGCCTCTATAAAATCATGTAGGAATATGAGCACTTGGTATTCACTGACCAACTTGTTCTTAAAAGCAAATATGACGGCACCCGCGTGCTCAGCAGCATTTCCGACAATGGGTAGCAAGATAATGCTTATGAAGCTTACAGATATGCCCCAAGATTCTGAAGCATCCTAGATGAGGAAATGAAAAATGCCATGGTTATTGGAGTTATCAATAAAATAAGCAAAACAGAAATAAATCTTACTAGTCTTTTGAAGAAGAATGCAATAATCCATCAAGCATGAGAGAGCCGACTGTATTGATATGCTATATTTCATCATAAAAAATCTTATATCCAGATCAGGATGAGTTAAAGCTACACTACAGTAGAGGAAGAAATTGGGAGAGATGACAAGTGGGAAATTAGAACTAAAAGAAAAAAGAAAGAAGACTCCATATGCATACCCACAGCAACCTAGCCATTTATTTCTTCAATAGCAACAAAAAGTTCTGTACATGTATGGAAAGACCATCTACGTACTACAGAGAATGTTTTGCATTGAAAATTCTTGGCATCCCTAAAAGATAAATCCATCTTCTATGCAACTTCATAGGAAAATCAATTTCAAGAGAATGCGTAATCGCTCAAGAGTCCATGTAACTTTACATTTGTGTTGCCCGTACTTGAATTGCTAAATTGCATCCTTATATTACTCACTATCACACCATGGAATCTTGAAGCTTCAAGATTAGATAATTTAGAATGGTGTCTACCTCTCTTCTGAGAGACTACACTTTATATTTCACTGATCATTGTGCATGAATAATTTTACACAACTCTTGAGCATTCTGCTAGAAATAGTCAAATCGTTCCCTCTCTCATTTTTTAATTTCATTAGTAAATATGTAACCAGATAGCATCTGCAAACACAAACCCACACCCATCCCCACACACAAACTCACGCATGCACGCACATGAGAGAGAGAGGATGTGTGGGAACATTGAGTGGCGAATTTTACCTCAATTGTGCCAACAATATATTCAGATAGTATTGCTATCACAATCGTCATTCCCACCAGCCAAGCCAGTGCACTTGGGAATCCAATGCCCGGCTCTTCTTCAGAGGTCACATCATCATTGTCAACATCTTCCTGCCGACAACATGAAAGGAATTAGAAGTAGGAAGGAGAACATAACATAAATCAATGGGATAATTTGCTGATATTAATTAGCTGTAACAACGTGGTACGGTTCTGTTGGTGTTGTTTAGGGCCTTTAAGCATGGGAGCCTTGCATGGCAATCAACCATGACAAGCAAAGGGGTTGGTTCAAGTAACTCACCTCTTGCGATTCGAAGAGTTGGCGATGAGTCTTCAACTGAAAGAACAGGAACGCAATATAGGCAAACAGCATGACAAAGCTGCATGCTCTCGACAAGTCCAGTATTGGAACCTTGGTCACTGCGCGCTCACCAGAGCTTATGGCATACCTCAACCCCAACGGCAGCAAGTGGCACAAGGCAGCCAACATCAAAAGGCCCGAGTTCGCATCAGCTTGCTTCTGCAGAACACAACACAACCAATTAAAGGTGGAGGCAAGGTAGCAGGGGATTGGCAGCAGAATCAGAAAAAATCAAGTAGGCTATATAGATCAGAATTAGGTGCAACAAAACCTCATTTTATTCCACAACTTACTCGATCATACAACTGCTCCTTGCGAAGGTTGGCGATGCCACCGCAGAGGAGCGAGGTGCCAAGGACAAGCAGCAGGTTGGAGAGGACAGAACCCACCAGGGATAACTTAACCACCTCGATCTTCCCCTCATACAATGCAAATATAGCTATGATCAATTCTGTGGCATTCCCACATGTGGCATTCAAGAGACCACCCACTGCAGTTGCATTACACAGTTTTTAGTACATAGAGATCGATTCGCATGCTTCAAATCATATTACAAGCAATCCAGACAAAAACATGGACATGATGTTAAGGAATGGAGAGAGTGTACATACCAGTGGGGCCAGTATAGTGCGCAATTTGCCTGCAGAATCGTATTCAGGTAGGGGGAGAAACTAGGTCAGTCGATGAGATGACATGTTATAGCTGAAAGACACGGTGAAATAAGAAAGAAAAGGATGTGCATCTAGTGTCCAAATATCATCGCTTTCTAGAAATCAGCTAGCTTAACAAAAAGTCATGAACTCTTCCTTGGTGCAACAAATAACTCTCTTAACTCGGCCGTAGTGTTTATAGAGCCAATCTATGTAGCAGTGCTAACGAAGTGCGCAAATCGCAGTGTAAATAAGTTGCCAGCTATTTTACCAGTATGAATATCAATGTAATTTGATTGCAATACACCCCCACTCAAAATCTATATTTGAGTGCCTGGGGACAAGACTGACTATTAGACAAGCTATTATTTATTATTATAATGAAAATAATGATCTATATTAGTAAAGAAATAATTTCTTGTCAAATAAAAGATATTTCTTTCGGCTATAAAAGAAATAGTTTTTAGAATATCATATTTTATTCAGTAAGCAGTGTAAACGTCAAAAAATAACTGTGATAGCAGAATAATAGTGTCCAATACAGCCACTATTACAATTCCTATTTTATCACAGTTACTATATTTTTAACGTTTGACGGGGTCAGAAATGAGCGCAGATGGAGATTTGTCCTCGGGTTGTTTTCAGGTGTGCGCTTGTTGTCTGCGGACTGGCCGACGATTCCCGGAACAAACACGAATGGCCGAGAACGAGAGAGACAAACTTACTCGGTGAGGAAGCTCACGCGCTCAGCCAGAGGAGTCAGTCCCAATAAACTCAGCGCGAACACCCATGCCTGTTCCATAATCGGATCAGCGGAATAACTATTTTAGAAGGCCAGAGAGATCCATGTGCCCATGGCGGCTCAGACGAGGAGGAGGAGGGAAAAGAAAAGAGAGAGAGAGAGAGAGAGAGCGAGCAAAGGCATACGCGACCGAAGTGGAAGTATTGGGCGGCGATGGCGAGGGGGACGGCGGGGAAGAGGACGAAGAGCTTCGTCCCGAGGAAGATCTCCTGCAGGTTGGCGAGGAGGCTCCGCAAGAAGCCCAAGGGCACCTTGGACACCAGCGTCATATCCGACTTCTTCCGCAGCGACGACGACGACATGTTGTGCGCGGTCCGCCCGTGCCCGTGCCCGTGACTGTGGCCGTGGCGCAGCAGCCCGCTCTTGAAGTCGCCTCCCTCGAGGCTCCTCCCCGCCTCATACGCCGTTGACGAAGCCATGGTCGCCGCTTGGCTGCCCCTCCTTTAGAGAGAGGATGAATACGAGATACCGGGCAGTTTCACCCACCCACTCTCTGCAACTTCTTCCCACTTCCCTCACCTGCCCGTACTCCGTACCCGTACTCGTACTCCTCCCACTGCACCTCCCCCCTCCCCAGGTTTATATCGCTCGCCCTCAGGACGTTTATGGGAGGACAGGAATCTTAGAGACACTCAGAAATCCCACGAAAGAAACGCTACTAACCTGGGGGATTCCGTTTTGGTGTCCCGGAAGGCACAGATATTTTGCCACGTCGCTCGAGCAGTGAGGGAAAGGTTGGCGTCACGCAAGGTGGCCTCGGCAGTTATGGAAAGTACAACAGGGTTGGATAACGAACGTTCCACGAAGCTTCACTCGGTGTCCGATATGGCAAGCCCGGTCACAGTGGGCGAACGGCACGCCATGCATGCTTGATTCATGCAATCATTGCCACCCAATTAATCTTTTCCTGTAACGCCCCGCACAATTAATAAAGTAAAATAAAAAGGCTACGAGTGGCCCCTCGTCCACCACAATAGTTCACGTGGCTTACCATCGGGATATTGGCACGGTGGAGATGGAGCTCTAATTTGTGGCTTAGATTCAAAATGCGCCGACTAAACATGGAGACCGAATACTACCTACCCGTTTACTTGATGAAATCGCTATCTGATTCGTCGTTATTTAGATGGTGTTAGTGTGACGTATTCATACGTGAGGCAATCCATCAATGAAGAGGATATGAGTAAAACGAGCAAGAGGCCCAGTGTGGAGTTGCTACGCGGATGAGATTTTTCTCACCTCTCTCTTTTCTTTTTGCCTAAGCAAAAAAATAAAATAAATAAAAAAATAGTTCCTGCGGCTTAGAAAGCTCTGGTCTGACACAGGTTTGACGAGCCTTGGTATGTTGTATTAGTTTTTTCGGAAGATTTTGTGTGATCAGAAGCATATCTTCTACCATCTCTTCATGAAAACTTCGATTTTGGACTCGGGTAGTTTTGGTAGGATACAAACCAGGGATTTATTAATTAATTTCCACTTTTGTAAAAGTTTTTGTGTGATGGGAGGGATTCTTCTACATCTCTTAATTGCTAATATTTATTCAAATGAGAAATAGATTTGGTAGGATATAAACCAGGATTTGCTAATTAATTTTCACTGGTGCTCGGAACATGCAACGGACTTGGCACATGCAATGCATTTGCTATAAAACTTTTAATTTGCAGTTATCTGATATGATAGGATACTGGCGCATTCAATGTCCATAGAAAATAAATATGAATTAAGAATGTTGCTGGGACCAAGTAATTTACATCAAAATAGGCCAAAACGAAAATACAATTATTACCTCCATTGTCTCTTGCTCATCACATTGGAAAGCGTGCTATTAGTTGCACCCTAGTGCGTCCTTTGATGAAAGCAAACCAGATTTTGTTGCCCCATACATGGCAGACGAGTGGTTAAGGAAAAATTGTATTGATACAGTAAATTATTAGGTAACTTTAATCCTCATTGATTGGAATTTTAACATCCTTGCCAAGTTTCAAAATTTATTTAATACCCGTTACCTAGCGGTTATACATGCGGGGAGAATATAGTTGCATGCAAAAACTAGAATAAATATATGCAACATAAGAGTAAGTGTGTGAATTTTATACTAAAAATTAAATAATACTAGTCAAGGGATTTCTCGTTAAATTCCGGTAAAAAAAAGAAGTATTAAGTTTCTATTTTTAAAACAAAATCCTCACCGCGGCATGCATCATGGACTCATGGTAGACTGAGGCCCTATTTGGGGGAGCTGTTGGCAGTAGAGCTGTTGGAAGTAGAGCTGTCTGAAGTAGAGCTGTTATAAAAAGCTGTTTATTGTTTAGTAACTACATTCGTAAAGTGCTGTGGTACTTTGTTTTGTGTTTGGTAAACAAACTGAGAAAGTACTTTTGTATGACAAAATTACCATAAAGGATATTGCATGGTATCATACAACAGAACATAATAAAACATAACATAAATTAATACATAAATATACGATATAGTATAATATTATTGTAATATAAAATAATATTATGTTAATATAGCATAATAGTAATATAATTATTAGAGTAAATTAATATTTGGTAATATAACATAATATTAAATTATTTAACATAACATATTAATGTATTATGATATAATGCAAAATATATTATATTTATAGTATAATACAATAATAAAAGTATAAAATATTATAATTATTAGTATAAATTAATTTCTCATAATATAACATAATATTAAATTATTTAAAATAACATATTAATGTATTATAATGTAATGTAATATAATACAATATTTATAGTATAATACAATAATAAAGGTATAAAATATTATAATTATTATTATAAATTAATTTTTCATAATATAACATAATATTAAATTATTTAAAATAACATATTAATGTATTATAATGTAATGTAATATAATATAATATTTATAGTATAATATAATAATAAAGGTATAAAATATTATAATTATTAGTATAAATTAATTTTTCATAATATAACATAATATTAAATTATTTAACATAACATAGTAATGTATTATGATATAATATAATATGATATTACATTTATAGTATAATACAAAAATAAAAGTATAAAATATTATAATTATTAGTATAAAATAATTTTCTATAATAATTTCTCATAAAATAATTTTCCGCGGTCCAGGGGCTCTTCTTCGTGGTCCACGCTCGAGGAGGACCTCGGCGTGGGCCGCGAGGTTGATAATAAAAAAAAAAATAATAGATTGATTTTGGAAGGTATGGAAAAGGATTAAAATTTTTTTCTTCTAAAATGTGGTTCAAGAGATGCATACAAAAATTGAAAAGAAAAATACATTTTTCTTACGGAAGGGAGTCTGACGGCTAGGGTTCTTGGCTCCAGCAGATTTTTAGGTTTATAAAGGGACAAACTATGTAATTATGTTATTTTGATATAGGCATTTTTGTCAAAAATACAGCTTTCCGAAAAAGCTGAAACAGCTTCCTCCCAAAAGCTGTTTTCAGCTTCCCGCAAAAGCTAAAATAGCTTTTTGAAAAATTTACCAAACACAGTTTTTCATCTAAAAGTACTTTTGGAGGGCCAGAAAGTGCTTTCTGGCCCTCCAAAAGCTCCCCCAAACAGGGCCTGAGCATCATTCCCTTTAAACTCATGAGGGGGAGGTGGAAGAGGGATTTGGCACACACTTAGAGGTATGCTCTCCCCACCTTAGGTGAAATATAGGAGGAGAAATTTCCTAGAATCTTCCTATAAGAATTAGACAAGAACAGCAGCAACCAAGTTGTATACGTTGTCCCTCCTTCCCTGACCTGGCCGTTATTAAGCACAAGACGTATATACGACACTGACTGCTTCGGCATCTTCATAGGGATGGAAGAAGGTCTGCGGAAGCTTCCCTCCTTCCAACTCCGCCCCAGTTTCCCATAAATTTGGCATCAGCTG
This sequence comes from Phoenix dactylifera, assembly GCF_009389715.1. NCBI lineage: Eukaryota > Viridiplantae > Streptophyta > Magnoliopsida > Arecales > Arecaceae > Phoenix > Phoenix dactylifera. The sequence goes on along the minus strand of NC_052392.1, from coordinate 36,439,807 downwards.
GCTTGCCTTCGAGCAAATGCATGGCAGCCAAAATAGAACGTCACTGAGTTAGTGCAGATATACCTGCATGATTTGATGTTGCCGATCTTTTTTTTTTTTTTGTTACGAAACTTAGTTTTTAATATTAGTAACTTATAATTTTATTTTCTATAATTGCATATTAGTATGATGAAGAGTTACATATCTTTTGAATTTTTAGTCATATAGGAGTTATATGTCTTTTGGATTTTTAGTCATTTGGAAGTTATATGGAGTTATAAAGATTTTATTTAAAGGGAGTTATTTGAGATTAATTTGGAGTTATGAATGGTGTAATGGCCAATTCAATTAGAAAGGTTAAAAGACTATCTAATGGTGCCTATAAATATCCATATATTCTAGTTGTTTTTTTGAAATTAGTGGAATACAAGTTATTCATGTGTGCCTAAAATTCTCTCCATTTTTCTTCCATACAGTAATTTGTGAGTGTGAACCTCCAACACTTTTCTACACATTCGTGTCCGTCACAGGACAATCTCTCTAATCTCATGGTTAAGCAGGATTTGGTATTGCTGTTGGTCCCAAACTTGTTGGCTCAGATCCAGGGGCGGCTCAATACATTCGGGGCCTAAGGCGAATCTAATGAACGGAGCCTCTTTTTTTTAATAATAATTTTTTAATAAATATAAAATACTTAAAAAAATATAAAAAAATAGATAGCTATCAAGTACATTATTTCAACAAAGATACATGAATCTAACAAAGATAAACAAGAAGCTTTTTCAATTTAATATAATTCTTGAATGGAAGCACATAAAAATAATTACTCTAAATGAAGGGCGATGAAATTGATTAAATAACTGAGATAATGCTTGGCAATACTGTTTACCATGAAAAGGTCATCCCATGGCACTTCATGATCAAGGTAAAGAAAAGAATTTGTCCATAAAGGAACCTCTCTATAAAAGAAAGTAGGGTCATTATGGAAAATTCACCCCATCCCACCATCTCCCATTCAAGTGAGTACCCAAGCGGCAACTGCAACATCAGGAGAAAACTAAAAGAATCTCCACCCTCCAAGAAGTCCATCTCCAATCCCCCTATCTTTCTTCCGTCTTCCGGATGGCCCAGCTGGATCAGGAGTAATGTGAGGAAAAGAAAACCAAGACCAAAACCAAAAAAGAGAAGGGATGAAAGATAAGAGTGACTTCAGGCGTCTATCAAGCCAACCAAATCCCTCCTCTCTCTCTCTCTCTCTCTCTCTCTCTCTCTCTCTCTCTCCCCCCACCCAAAACAAAACTACTGTCCCCAACTTCCCAAATTGCCCCCTGCAGGCCAGGAAACTCTCCACCCCCCTTCCATCAAGGGGGAAGACTCGTAGCCAGCTCCAGATCCCGTTTTATATGGGGCCTTTGCTTCCTTTTGGTCAGCCTCCCGGGGCCTTCCATTGGCCCGGGGCCTTAGGCGACCGCCTCGGTCGCCAAGGGCTTGGGTCAGCCCTGTTCAGATCCTGCCTTCCAAACTGCGTTTATGTACCTTCTTCGATTGACATGCAATAAAGATTAGCACACAAATTTTTTGAAGTATCTCATCCTAGACATGCATTGGGTCTCATCTTTCCAGAGCAATTCATTGCAGATTCATGGTTTTATGTAGCATTTGGGGCTAACATATTCTCTTTCTTTGGATCCACTCAAGCAACTAGCTAAGCTAATTATATTAAATTATGGTCCATGGGCCAACCTCCCACAAGTGCACAACCAATCGATGGGCTCCAGCGGTTCCATGTAACAACAGAACGCCAGTAACATTTTTCTCAGCATCTACAGCTTCGATATTCTACAATAAGTGGCGCGCAGGAAGAAACAGATAGCAATTAGTATGAAACTGCCAAATTCATGAATTTGCATAACCATTTACCAAATTTCTCGGATATGAAAATCATTGCAAAGATATATGGATTATTACATAAGCAAAGTGTTGCCATCAAAGCCCGACCTGACTTGTGAGCAAAAAAAAAAAAAAAAAATCAGATGTTGCCGGAGAAAATGCAGCAGATGACCCTTCAATACAGAATTTTGGCAAGATAGAAGGGTAAAGGAAAGAATATTTGAAGAGCAGAGTGGCAATATTGTCATGCCCCAAATCCAACATCTGGGTCGGCTATGTGACATGGCAGCATACTTCCTAGGGCAAAGTGCTAGAGAATATGTAAGGCCTGAAAGTTTTTTACAACCTCAATATTACTAAACAATAATAATCATAATTCATAGCAAATAACAAACTTGTCCAATTTCAAAATTTAGTCATCCGACCGATATCAGTGATAGTCGATCTATTCATCCTTTCACCCATGATCCTAACCATAGCCAAGTACCAAATATTTTGCAACTCTAATAAAAGAGAGAAAAGGTGGTGTGAGCTTTACAGCCTAATATAAAAATCTCCACATATCCATACCAACACTATAATACAAGTTTGAAAATAGTAGGTGTTGCTGGTGGTCCAAACCGAGAACGATTGGCACAGCGGTGTGAACGGGGTTCCGTTTGGGTTGCCTTGGTTGGTGTTGATTGCACTCCACTTTCCACCGGGAAACCTGCAAGCAAGCCTCGCACCACCACTGGGGTAGTGGGGGCCCTCCGACGATCAAGTCAGAGGAGATTGGAGAAGAAGGAAAGATAATAGTAGCAAGTAGGAGAATGCTCTGGAAGTTCTTGCTTACCCTCCCCCTTCTCCCTCCAGCCGCATATATACCAGGCTGGGGGGCCCTTTTGGGGGGTTGGTCATCGTGTAGCACGATGGAGCTGCCACTGACATGGCCGTTACAGGGCGTCGTGGGGCAGCGCTGGGTACGGCCATGACAGGGCGTAGTGGAGCTCCGCTTTGTACGGCTGTTACAGGGGATCGTGGAGCAGCGCCGGATACGACCGTTGCAGGGAGTAGTGGAGCAGAGGGCCGCGGCGTGCCTCTGGAAAATAGCCTGTCGTTGTCGAGAGATGTCCGACTCGGGGTCGGGCTGCGGAGACGAAGATGTCCGACTCGGGGTCGGATTGCTGGATCAAGGGGCAGCCGACTCGGGGTCGGGCTGCGGAGCCGAAGATGTCCGACTCGGGGTCGGATTGCTGGATCAAGAGGCAGCCGACTCGGGGTCGGGCTGCGGAGCTGAAGATGTCCGACTCGGGGTCGGATTGCTGGATCAAGGGGCTGCCGTAGTCTTCCTGGGCGCGCGTGCCGGTCACGTGGGGCATGGTGGCTAAGTTCCCCCGTAACAGTAGCCCCCCACTTCCGAGCCTGAAACCAGAAGGGGAACGGGTGAAGGGAGTGATGCTTCGAGATTGCCGCCATCCCTCGGAGAGGCGCGCGCGCTTCGAGCTCCCCGCCTTCTTTATGGCGTACGGCGGTTGTTGCTGACCTGGCAGTCTGAGGATTTCGGCGGACATCCCTCCTTAATGGCGTCGATTCGCCTTTGGGGCGCGAGCGACCCTTCGGCAGCCAGGCGTCCTCTGGCGTCACCGAGGCGTCACCCACCTTTCCGCCTATTTAACCGGGGGCCCTCCTCCGTCCGCCTTTCTCTTTACAGACATCTTCGAGTTTCTCCTTTGCGCTGCCGCCATTGCCGTCGGACTGTTCGCTTGCTCCTCCTTTGACGCTCTCGGAGCCGTTCTTCCTTTTCTTCCAGTGAGTTGCCCCATTCTTCAATTTAAGGCTCTCCATACTTTCTCCTTTTGTATTAGGGTACTCCAGTCGTTCCGGTCCTTTCCCCCTTCTTGACCCCGTCCTGACCGTAGATTCACTGGCCATTAGGGATGGGCGAAGTGAGAGCAGACCGCATTAAGACGGAGCTGGTCGCTGAAGACCTAGATAGGTTCGTGGCTCGATACCACCTTCCCGAGGCCTGCAATGTTACGCTCCCGGGGCCTGAGGAGAGGATGTCCCATCCTCCTCCAGGGAAGGTCGCCATCAATGAGGGCATTCTTCAGGCTGGGTTTCGCTTTCCCCCCTCGGACTTAGTTGTGCAGGTGCTTCGGGGTTTAAGAGTGGCGCCGACGCAACTGGTGCCGAACTCATGGCGCGCCCTGACGGCCTTCCAGGTTCTCTGCCGCATGCACGAGGTTCCCGCCACCCTGAATGTCTTTTGGGAATGCTACGGCCTGAGCGGCCACCCCCAGGACAAAGGGTGGTGGTGCTTTGCGGCGCGGCGAGGGTGCGGCCTCGTCAAGGAGGCTCCTTCCTCCATTCACGGCTGGAAGGAGCGTTTCTTTTTCATTGACGTAGATCCCTCTTGGGGAATCAGGGCAACCTGGGAGACGCCGATGAAGTCCCCGATTGGCCTATCGAGGTTGTCGAGGGAGAAATCCGATGGCGTCGCCGTCTTGAAGGGGTTGGTTGCCGAGGGCCGGCTCCCCTCGGTGGCTTGCCTTATTTCCGAGGATACCTTGGTGAACGTTGGTCTGAGCTCGGTCCCCACTGACCGTGAGCCCGCCACCATTTCTTTTTTAGCTCTTTTCTTCTCTTTCGTCTCGTTCTTTCCTTCAGTTTCTCAACCTCCGACCACCCCGTCCTTTTTGCAGAGATCGACGACGTCATGCGGTCGGACAAGGCAACGGCTGTTGGTAGGACGTCCCTACTGGAAGCAGTCCGGAGAAAGAAACGAGCTCCTCCGAGCGGGGCCCCACCGGCGAAGAAGTCCCGCCGGCAGGCGACTCCGACGCCGACAGACGGGTCCAGACCCACCGATCAGGAGGACGCCGCGGGCGCGGACCGGGAGTTGACGCTGTATCAGCCCTTCGATGCCGAGACTACCGTTTCTCCGGAGGCATCACCCGGGCGCGGCCGAGATGGACGGGTCGGACGTGATCGGTCCCCAGCCCAGCCTTTGACTCGGTCGGCTCCGGATGATACGAGGAGGGACGCGCCGAGGCCCCGGCCGAGCGGGACCCTGTCAATTCCAGGGGCGGTCCCCGCCCCGAGCATGGTCAGCATGACTCTTCCCCAAGCGATGGGTAAGGGTAAGGCTGCGGAACCACCGTCCGACTCCGGGGAGAAGTCGGGATCGGCCTTCACTTTCGCCGGCGCCCGAAGCCTCATCGAGACGGTACTGCTGGAGAAGGACCGCAGGCAGGTCCGGGAGATGAGGGTCCCTGACGTTGGGGCTGCCAGCTGCGTCTGTCTCATGTCGGTGAGTGTTCTTTTGGTCGCTTTCATCATTTATAGGCTCTGTTGATCCCCGCCTGACGCCCTCGTTTTTTCTATCTCTTAGCTCGCCCAGTACATGATCCGCCTGGAGGAGTGCTACGAGGAACAGGCGAGGCTTCTGGCGAGGGCCGAGAGCCAACTGAAGGCAGTAGAGGAGGGAGGTCAGGCTGCGGCGGGGAGGACGACCAGGGACCTCGAGATGAGGCTCCAGGTGGCCGAAGAGCGGGCACTCGGCTTCGTCACCCTCAAGAAGCAACTGTTGGAGGCTCAGGAGCAACTCAAGGTTGCCTCGGGTCTCGAGGGCGAGATCAAGAAGGCGGAGGAGCGGGCCGAGAAGCAGTCCCGGAAGGCTGCCGACTACCGGGAGAGGTGGGAGAAGGCCCAGCGGTCAGCCGACAACGCCCGCAACCGAACTCGGTCTCTTGAAGCCAAGCTGGGCGAATTGGAGTCGGCCTTGGAGAAGTCCCGCGCGAGCGACCAGGAGCTTCAGTCGCGCCTGGAGGAGGCTGAGGCTGCTCGCATTGCTGCCGAGGCGAAGCACAAGGAGGCTCAGGCTGATCTGCTGAGGATCTCCTCCGAGGCGGACGACCGGATTGTGGCGAAGGTCTTGGAGGCGAAGGCTCAGATTATGGAGCGGGCAGAGGCGGCGCTGGCCGAGAAGAGTGCGGAGATCGGGCGTCAGGCGGTACAGGCTTATCGTCAGTCCGCCGAGTTCACCCGTGATATGTCGGAGGCGGTACAGGCCTATCGTCAGTCTGACGAGTTCGTCCGTGACATGTCGGACGCGGGGTCCGACTCCTTTGTCTTAGGCTTCGAGGAAGGCCTGGCAAGGGTGTCGGCTAACTACCCCGAAATTGACCTGAGTGGGATCTCCCTTCTCGACTCCCCTCCGGCGCCATTGCCTGCTGCTTCTCCAACCGTCTCCCTACCCCCTGCGGACGTGGCCGGCGTTCCCGACTCGGGGGTTCCTCCAAGCTGACCTTCTGTATTTTCGTTCTTTTCTTTGTGTGTTGGCGTTTTGCCAAGTTGTATGGGTCTCGGCCCTGAAACAATGAAAGTTAATACAAATAGAGTTTCTTCATTTCACTTTCGTCCTTCTTCTTTTTAACTCTTGGTAGCGTCTCGCTGACTCCCAACTCTTGAAATTCTTCCGGCGCTAACTTCCGCTCGTTGATCGGCCAAGGCTGGCGCAAGCCGAGGCGACCGGTCGGGGCTTCAGGCTAGTCTGCTCCCGGGACGATCATCGGGTTAGCCTGGCATTCGAGGGCCGTGCCTCGGGAGATTCCGCTCGTTGGTCGGCCAAGGCTGGCGCAAGCCGAGGCGACCGGTCGGGGCTTCAGGCTAGTCTGCTCCCGGGATGACCATCGGGTTAGCCTGGCATCCGAGGGCCGAGCCTCGGGAGATTCCGCTCGTTGGTCGGCCAAGGCTGGCGCAAGCCGAGGCGACCGGTCGGGGCTTCAGGCTAGTCTGCTCCCGGGATGACCATCGGGTTAGCCTGGCATCCGAGGGCCGAGCCTCGGAAAATTCCGCTCGTTGGTCGGCCAAGGCTGGCGCAAGCCGAGGCGACCAGTCGGGGCTTCAGGCTAGTCTGCTCCCGGGATGATCATCGGGTTAGCCTGGCATCCGAGGGCCGAGCCTCGAAAAATTCCGCTCGTTGGTCGGCCAAGGCTGGCGCAAGCCGAAGCGACCGGTCGGGGCTTCAGGCTAGTCTGCTCCCGGGATGATCATCGGGTTAGCCTGGCATCCGAGGGCCGAGCCTCGGGAAATTCCGCTAGTTGGTCGGCCAAGGCTGGCGCAAGCCGAGGCGACCGGTCGGGGCTTCAGGCTAGTCTGCTCCCGGGACGATCATCGGGTTAGCCTGGCATCCGAGGGCCGTGCCTCCGGAGATTCCGCTCGTTGGTCGGCCAAGGCTGGCGCAAGCCGAGGCGACCGGTCGGGGCTTCAGGCTAGTCTGCTCCCGGGATGACCATCGGGTTAGCCTGGCATCCGAGGGCCGAGCCTCGGGAGATTCCGCTCGTTGGTCGGCCAAGGCTGGCGCAAGCCGAGGCGACCGGTCGGGACTTCAGGCTAGTCTGCTCCCGGGACGATCATCGGGTTAGCCTGGCATCCGAGGGCCGTACCTCGGGAGATTCCGCTCGTTGGTCGGCCAAGGCTGGCGCAAGCCGAGGCGACCGGTCGGGGCTTCAGGCTAGTCTGCTCCCGGGATGACCATCGGGTTAGCCTGGCATCCGAGGGCCGAGCCTCGGGAGATTCCGCTCGTTGGTCGGCCAAGGCTGGCGCAAGCCGAGGCGACCGGTCGGGGCTTCAGGCTAGTCTGCTCCCGGGATGACCATCGGGTTAGCCTGGCATCCGAGGGCCGAGCCTCGGAAAATTCCGCTCGTTGGTCGGCCAAGGCTGGCGCAAGCCGAGGCGACCGGTCGGGGCTTCAGGCTAGTCTGCTCCCGGGATGATCATCGGGTTAGCCTGGCATCCGAGGGCCGAGCCTCGGGAAATTCCGCTTGTTGGTCGGCCAAGGCTGGCGCAAGCCGAGGCGACCGGTCGGGGCTTCAGGCTAGTCTGCTCCCAGGATGATCATCGGGTTAGCCTGGCATCCGAGGGCCGAGCCTCGAGAAATTCCGTTCGCTGGTCGTGCGCCTGGCGCTTGCCGCCCGACGGAATTTCTCCGTGGCCAGCTGCGATCGTGTTTCTCCTCCTCTCCAAGCGTCGCCTGGGGAACACCAGATGGGCATTAAATGCTAATTGAGGGGTTACCTGAGAAATCGGATCGCCAGTTGCTGCTTGCGAGGAGTGTCAGTTAAGCGGCCGCGATACGCGCGTTCTTCGAGGCGGATGCGGCCTGGGCGCGAGCGGAGATATGTGGACCTAGGGGTACAGGCCACCCGGAGTGTCCTGCACAAAGAATGCGATTAAGGAGAATAACGCTTAGAAAATCGCGGGAAGATACGCCTCGAGAGCCGGATCGGCTCCGGATTCAATGCGCCCGCATTTATTGGAGCCACCCGCAGCGGAACGACCGGGGGGCCGCAGTTTGGCTATAAATATAGGTGCAGGTGCGATGGAGCCTGCCAAGCCGGAGCTGTTCAGGTTGCCATGGATCGTGGGCCTCCTCTCCGGCGCATGGTTGAGAGACCCCTACCGAAGGAACGGGAGACGCGCCCTTCGCGACTTCCGCCAACTAGCCGTTTCATCTGGGATCAACAAGGAGGTTCTCCCCGGCGGAACTCCGCTCTAGGCGTTTCATCCGGGATCACGTCTCCCCTCCTTGAAGTTCGGCCTCCCGATTGAGCTCCGCACCAGGCGCTTGATCCGGGACCGCGCCTCCATATGCTCTTCTCCCATGTATTCCTTCTCTCCCCTAACACTGGGGAGGACCGGAATATTCCTTGGAGGTGGCGTTCCCCTGGAGGCAGCGGGAGCTTCGTCTGCGGCGGCTCCTCGTCTTTTTCGTGAGGCGTGGATGGCGCCTCTGGGTAGGAGCAGTGTGGACTTCTCCTTCGTCCAGTTCTTCTTCATCCGCGCCGGCTCTTCGTCTTCTTTCGTGAGACGCCGATGGCGCCTCCGGTTGGAAGCACCCACTTCCGGCGGGATTGCAGCCGCTTCGGATGGAGGTTTCGGGATCCCAGATCTTCAGCTCCTCGGAGTCTCCACCTCTTCTTTACTTTCTTTACGCCCTAATTCCCCTCTGGGAATTCCTTGTAATCACACGAGCACGCCATTGTAACCAGAAATTATTGAAATGAAAAGTGTTATACATTTTTGAACTGTCTTTCTGGCATTGTCGTTCTACTGGTAATACATCCGCAGGTTAGCGGAATTCCAGCTCCTTGGAATTTCTCGACCATCTAGGGCCTCCAACTGGTAGGAGCCAGGTCGGTTTACCCAGCGAACCCTATACGGGCCTTCCCAATTTGGCGCTAGCTTCCCACCTTCCGCAGGTTGAGATGCTTTAGCTCGCCTTAGCACCAGATCTCCGATTCTGAAAAGCTTCGGTCGGACCTTGGAGTTGTAATATCGGGCCACCCTCCGCTGATACATCGCCATCCGAACCTGCGCCATTTCCCTTGCTTCTTCCAAGAGATCCAGGTTCCCTCGGAGTTGCTCCGAATTGGCCTCGGGTCGGTGCGCGGCCACCCGAGGTGAGGGGAGTCCGAGCTCCACGGGGACAACGGCTTCCGTGCCATAGGTTAGGTTGAAAGGCGTCTCCCCGGTAGGGGTCCGATGTGTGGTCCGATACGCCCAAAGGACGTTCTCAAGTTCTTCGACCCAAGCTTGCCCCGTCCGACCGATTCGCGCTTTGATTCCTTGGAGGATTGTCCGATTTGTGACCTCGGCCTCGCCGTTGGTTTGGGGATGCGACACAGATGTGAACCGATGCTCGATCCCAAACTCCTCGCAGAAGTCACGGAACTGCTTGTTGTCGAACTGTCGACCATTATCCGAGATGAGGACCCGAGGTACCCCAAATCGGACAATGATGTTCTTCTTCACGAACTTCCGGACTTGCGCCTCCGTGATAGTGGCCAGCGGCTCTGCCTCCACCCACTTGGTGAAGTAGTCGATTGCAACAATCAAAAATTTCCGCTGAGCTGAAGTGACGGGGAATGGTCCGAGGATATCCATTCCCCACTGGGCGAAGGGCCAGGGTGCAGTGATTGGCGCCAAGGGGACAGAAGGGACTCTCTGGACGTTGGCGTGGCGCTGGCAGGCGTCGCATTTCCGTACATGATCCTTTGAGTCCTCCAACAAGGTAGGCCAATAATAGCCTTGCCTCATGATCTTGTGCGCCAAGGACCTAGCCCCCAAGTGTGGTCCGCAAATGCCTTCGTGGACTTCGCCGAGGACGTAGGTCGCTTCCGAGGGGCGGAGGCACTTTAAGAGGGGGGCGGTGAACGAGGTCCGATACAGCCTCCCTTCATAGAGTACGTAGTGGGCGGACTTCATAACAAGTCGCCGAGCTTGATCTTCGTCTTCAGGGAGGATCCCTTCGGCGAGGTAGGCGACAAGCGGGTCCATCCAAGACGGCTCCGGATCAATCGCCATCACCGCTCCAGCCTCGCCGATGCTCGGGGCATCCAGGGTCTCCAGGTAGATCGCCCTCGACAAGTTGTGCGCGTCTGCGCTCACTAAGCGGGACAACCTGTCGGCCCTGGCATTTTCACTTCTTGGGACCTGCTGGATGTCGACACTGCCGAGGTCGGGAATGAGTGCTTGCACCTTCCGGACATAATTCTGCATGGTCGGGTTCCGGGCTTCGAACTCCCCACGGACCTGCCCGACCACCAGCTGGGAGTCGGTGAAGACCTTCAGGCGCCGGATGCCGAGCTCCTTGGTGAGTTTGAGTCCCGTGACTAGGGCCTCGTACTCCGCCTCGTTGTTGGTCACTGGAAATTCGAACCTCAAGGCATACTCGGCTATCACTCCATCTGGACTGGTAAGGACCAGCCCGGCCCCTCCACCTTCGGGGTTCGACGACCCATCGATGTGAAGCGTCCAAATCGGGAGGTCGAGGCTGGGTGTTTCCGGCGACCTAGGTTCCGCCTCCTGCACCCTGCACTCGGCGAGGAAATCCGCGAGCGCCTGGGCCTTGATGGCGGGTCGGGGCTGGTAGCGGATGTCGAACTCACCAAGTTTTACTGCCCACTTCACCAGCCGTCCCGCATTCTCTGGATTGCTGAGGATCTGCCGCAGCGGTTGATCGGTCAAGAGGGTGACAGAATGGGCATGGAAATAGGGGCGAAGCCTCCTGGTCGCGGTCAGCAGCGCGAAGGCGATCTTTTCAGCCTTCGTGTACCGCGTCTCGGCATCCCGTAGGACCCGGCTGATGTAGTACACAGGCTTCTGGAGCTTTGCCTCTTCCCGAACCAGTACCGCACTGACTGCGGTTGGGGAGACCGCCAGATAGAGGTAGAGCATCTCCCCTTCTTGCGGCTTGGACGGCAGAGGAGGAGACGCCAAGTATTCCTTGAGCTGGTCGAATGCTGCTTGACATTCGGCCGTCCAGAGGAAGTCTTTCGGGCGTTTCAACACCTTGAAGAAAGGTTGGCAGCGTTCGGCCGATTTTGCCACAAATCGTCCGAGCGCGGCGACCCTCCCAGCGAGCTCCTGAACCTCCTTCACTTTGGTCGGAGGGGACATATCTTGGATGGCCTTGATTTTGTCCGGGTTGGCTTCGATCCCCCGCTGGTTGACAATGAAACCGAGGAACCTCCCGGCCGAAGCGCCAAAGGCGCACTTCGCTGGGTTCAGCTTCATGTGAAACTTCCGCAAGGTGGCGAAAGTCTCCTCCAGATCCGCGATGTGCTGGTCTGCATGGCGGCTCTTCACCAGCATATCGTCCACGTACACCTCCATGTTCCGGCCGATTTGCTCTTTGAAGATTTTGTTGACGAGGCGCTGGTAAGTGGCGCCAGCATTCTTCAGACCGAAAGGCATTACCTTATAACAGTACAGCCCCCGGTCTGTTATAAAGGCAGTTTTCTCCTCGTCCTGTGGAGCCATCATTATCTGGTTGTAGCCGGAGAAGGCGTCCATGAAAGACAGCAGCTGATATCCGGAAGTCGCGTCGACCAGTTGGTCTATCCGCGGAAGCGGAAAGCTATCCTTGGGGCATGCCTTGTTCAGGTCGGTGTAGTCGACGCACATCCTCCACTTTCCGCTCGCCTTCCGGACAAGTACGACATTTGCCAGCCATTCGGGGTAGCTGACCTCCCTTATGAATCCTGCCTCCAAGAGTTTGTCTACCTCCTGGTCGACCACTCGGATCCGATCCGGGGCACAGTGTCTCTTCTTCTGTTTTACCGGTCGGTGGGTCGGGTCGACGTTGAGGGCGTGAGAAATGACCTCCGGGTCGATCCCAGGTACATCGGCCGCCGACCAGGCAAACACATCGACATTGGCTCGGAGGAATTCCACCAACCGGGCCCGAGCTCCCAGGTCGAGATTGGCGCCGACCCGGATCGTCCTGTCCGGGCGACCTTCCTCGAGGGGAACTTCGATCACACCCTCGGCCGGCTCTCCGTGCCGCAAGGCCACCTCGTCTCTGGCGTCGAGGGACTCGACGCTTAAGGCTTCTACGGGCTTCTTCCCTTTGAGAGTTGCTAGGAAACATTGCCTTGCGGTCGGTTGGTCACCTCGGACCTCTCCAATCCCGGCCGCCGTGGGGAACCGCATGAGCAAGTGGTACGTAGAGACCATCGCGCGAAGGGCGTTCAGTCCGGGTCGTCCGAGGATAGCGTTGTAGGCCGAGGGAACACGGACGACCAAGAACCCGAGCCGCACCGTGGCTTCTGCGGGTGCAACGCCCGCAGTCACAGGCAGCTCAACGACACCTTCGGCCGAGATAGCGTCACCAGTGAATCCTATGAGGGGGGTGGATGTTTTGTGCAACAATTGTCTGGACAAGCTCATCTTTTGGAAGGCCTCGTAAAACAAAATATCAGCTGAGCTTCCACTATCCACAAGAACACGCCTTACATCATAGTTTGCCATAGTGAGGGAGATCACCATGGCGTCATCGTGGGGGGTCTGAACCCCCTTTACATCTTCATCACAAAAAGTGATTACATTACCGACCCTCTGCCTCTTTGCGACGGCTGCCCCTGACGCTTCAGTCGAGCCCCCTGCGTTCCTCTCGGGCCGGGGGCAGCCCCCAGTGATAGTGTGGATCACGCCCGCGACGGGTCGATTCTGCTCCCGAGGCTCCTGAGGGGTCGGATTGGCCGGACGCGGGTCTGCGGGGGGACGTCGGTCGTTCACATATCGACCGAGACGCCCTCGGCGGATGAGAGCCTCGATCTCGTCCCGAAGCTGGAAGCAGTCTTCGGTGTCGTGGCCGTGGTCCCGGTGGTACTCACAGTACGCTCGAGAGGGCCTCCTCCCAGAAATCTTCTTCATCTGTCTCGGGACCGGGAGGTCCTCCCGCCCCTTGATTTCCATGAGGATCTGGGCCCGGGGAGTCAGGAGAGGAGTGTACCGGTTGAAACGTCGGGGCGGAGAATGAGGGCGTAGGGCGCCGTGGTTCCTCGCCGGCGACAGGCTTCTGCGCCGACGTTGAGGCGTCGGGCTCCTCCTCTGGCGTGCCTCTTTTCGCCTTTTCTTCCCGAGCTTTAGAGGGATCTCGGCGGCCTCCTTGCTCCGGTGGGCGGCCGCCTCCTCGGCGTCTGCATACTGGTTCGCCCGGGACAACAGCTCCGGGAAGCTCCGCGGCAGGCGTTTGTCCAGGGAGAAGGTGAGTCTGCCCTTTCGGAAGCCACGCTTCAGGGCTGAAAGAGCCACTTCCTGGCTCAGGTTCCGGACTTCCAGCGTAGCCTTGTTGAAGCGGGTAAGATAATCCCGCAAGCTTTCTCCCTCATTTTGCCGGACATCAAAGAGGGAGTCGGAGACCAGTCGCCGCCGGCTACTGACGGCGAAATGGGTGATGAAGAGGCGAGTAAACTGGTCGAAGGACTGGATTGAGTTAGCCTCCAAGCCGGTGAACCACGCCCTTGCCGGGCCACGGAGGGTCGCCGGGAAGGCCTTGCAGAGGAGAGGATCTGATGCTCCGTGGAGGAGCATAAGGGTCCTGAAACTCTCGACGTGATCCCGCGGGTCCGCCGCCCCGTCATAGGGCTCGATCGCCGGCATTTTAAACCCCGGCGGATTCGGGGTCCGCAGGATCCTCGAGGCAAGCGCCGGCTGGGAGGAGATCTCCAAGTCGGCGAAGGGATCTTTGGAGTGGCCCTTCAGGACCTGGAGTTGTCGGTGGAGATCGTCCACCCACCGGTCCAGGGAGTGCGACCGATGGGTGGGAGACAAGGAGCACCGAGAGGGGGACCGACTGGAGCGCGGGTTCCTTGAGGACTGGGGGGTCTGGGAACGCGCCCGGGCCCGCCTCTCGTACCCCGCGCAGCTCCGATGGGAAGGTCCCGGCAGAATGGACCGTGCTCGAGAATCTTCCTCGCGCCGGCGCTCCTCCCCATGGGAGAGGAAGGAGCGCGGGTTGAGGAGGACAGGCGAGCGCTCAGGGAGCAGCGGCTCCTGGGCCCGCTGCGGCGCTCGAGACATCACACCCTGCAGGTTCTGCACTGCCTCCGCGAGGGTGCGAACCTGCTGGGCTAACTGGTCGAACTGAGCGGCTTCGACCATCTGAATGGGGGGTGGAACGGTGGAGTGTTGCTGAGAATGCGTTGGAGATGCAGCGGCCTCCCGGCCGGAGGCGCGAGAGGCCCCGCGACCGGAGGCATTGGAAGCTCCACGACCACCTCGCCGTGCCATTACGATCGCTCTGAGATTCGGGCCCTTCCTTCTAGCGCCAACTGTTGCTGGAGGTCCAAACCGAGAACGATTGGCACAGCGGTGTGAACGGGGTTCCGTTTGGGTTGCCTTGGTTGGTGTTGATTGCACTCCACTTTCCACCGGAAAACCTGCAAGCAAGCCTCGCACCACCACTGGGGTAGTGGGGGCCCTCCGACGATCAAGTCAGAGGAGATTGGAGAAGAAGGAAAGATAATAGTAGCAAGTAAGAGAATGCTCTGGAAGTTCTTGCTTACCCTCCCCCTTCTCCCCCCAGCCGCATATATACCAGGCTGGGGGGCCCTTTTGGGGGGTTGGTCATCGTGTAGCACGATGGAGCTGCCACTGACATGGCCGTTACAGGGCGTCGTGGGGCAGCGCTGGGTACGGCCATGACAGGGCGTAGTGGAGCTCCGCTTTGTACGGCTGTTACAGGGGATCGTGGAGCAGCGCCGGATACGACCGTTGCAGGGAGTAGTGGAGCAGAGGGCCGCGGCGTGCCTCTGGGAAATAGCCTGTCGTTGTCGAAAGATGTCCGACTCGGGGTCGGGCTGCGGAGACGAAGATGTCCGACTCGGGGTCGGATTGCTGGATCAAGGGGCAGCCGACTCGGGGTCGGGCTGCGGAGCCGAAGATGTCCGACTCGGGGTCGGATTGCTGGATCAAGGGGCAGCCGACTCGGGGTCGGGCTGCGGAGCCGAAGATGTCCGACTCGGGGTCGGATTGCTGGATCAAGGGGCTGCCGTAGTCTTCCTGGGCGCGCGTGCCGGTCACGTGGGGCATGGTGGCTAAGTTCCCCCGTAACAGTAGGTAATTGTTACACAAATATTATAAAATCACAAACTGATTATCAAGAATGCTCAAATAAATAGTATGCATATGTACATCAAATATCAATAAAAATCCAGCCACTAAAAGGTGATATAATATATGATATCTTATAAATTTTTAATAGTATTTTCAAGCAATTTATCATTCAAATATCAATAAAAATCCAACCACTAAAAAGTGATATATCATATGATATCTCATAAATCTTTAATAGTATTTTCAAGCAACTTATCATTCTATTCCTTTTTAATCCAATCTGGATTCAAGATTAATTATCTTTGCAACTTTGGGCCAAATTTCGATCATGTTTTCTGCCTATGATAGGGCAATCATTAGATGTCATATTTTTCGTCAGTGACAAGGAGTCGATAGTGTCATATTTTGAGCCTGTAACTGGGCAATCGATGATAACAAGATCAGTCCATATATAGTCCTTGTCCATTCAATCAAGTTCACATCCACATATCAATTTATTTATTTTCGACTTTAAACTAACCACGATCATGTTTTCCACATGGGGTAAACAATATATATCATATTTACTGCCCGTAATGGAGCAATCTATATAATATGGTTAGTCCAAAGCACCACATTCATTATTCCGATTATGTAAATATAAGTTATACTCATATATGCATTCATCATACTATCAATCACAAACATATATGATCAAAACAAAATTTAGTACAGAAACCATCATAAAAGAATCCTTGCATCTTACTTATCTCAATCATTAGTATATCCCACAAAATATCTATAAACATGCAGATGGGTGTACAAGAATTTTTATCTCTACATCGACAACCCAGACAAACTAGCCACCTATCTACACCGCAACCTATAAACTAGGGTGCAGAATCTTGCTCAACATCCTCTTATCTAGAAGATAGTTCTTCTATAAAACCAAATCTCATTATTAGAATAACCATAATCATCCATGGAATATGGTAGATGATCATAACAAGATTAGTCTAAAAACTTGGGACCCCTCCTACGGTCCTATAATGCTAACCCGGGACCCTTTCTATAGCTGCATAATGCCGACCCAAAATCCTTCCTATGGTTGCATAGCATGGACCCGAGACTAATGCCGACTCAGAGCCCCTAGTTGCATAATGCTTGCCCAGGACCAGTATCGGCTTAGGACTCTTGGTCGTGCAATGCTAGCTTGGGACCCCTCCAATGGTCAGCCCGAATCCACATGACAACTCTAGACCCACCACCAGTCCACTAAAAAAACATGCTGAGAGAACATAAATAGAGAGAGAAAGAGTGATGAAGAGAGAGAGCAAGAGAGACAAACAAAGAGAAGGCAAGAGAGAAAATAAGAGGGAAAGAGGGAGAGACATGGCCAGCCTCCCCCATGGCGGCGACCTCCAGCAACAATAGTACCAGTAGCAATGACTCCGGTCCTTAGCAACTTGAGTAGGGCTACATACGGCGATGGTCATGGTGACCAGCCAGATGGGAAGGAAGATGACTCCTATTGGGATTCTTCCTCCCCCATCCCACATGCCATGCACGCAGTCAGCCCAATGGCTGGCCCAGCTCAATCCAAGCCAGTCTATGCCAAAACAAAAATCAATTCTCACATAAGCAAAGTGTTGGCACCAAAACCCTACTTAACAAAGATGGAGATCTGACAGTTGATGGCGGGTTTGCTCGAAAAGGGAGTCTAACCTATGAGCAAAAAAAATGATCAGAGGTTGCGAGAGCTAATTCATCAGAGAACCCTTTGATTCCTAAGTCAAGCAAAGTTTTGGCAGAATAAAAGAGTAGCAAAAAAAAGATCTCAAGAGCAGAGTGACAATATGAGCTAAGCTATGTGTTCAGTGCATACCTAAATCCTCGGTCCCTATATATAGAGAGTTGAGGGTATACATCTATTATGATGGGGCTCCAAGATCAAAGGACGAGCTGTAACCATCCTTCCTTATCTGGATCCCCTTAATTGCATGGAGCAATAATTAATCCTCTTGTCTTGCCTAGAATTCAAATCTAGCATACCACATATCAAATTATCATTGGACACCGAATTCGAGCAATAACCATCGCTAGGTGTCAAATTGGGCTACATCACTTGGCCCCACTTTCGAGTTTGATGGCTTGGTCCATCTCGCGCACCTCCTCTTTCTACTTGACAGTCATCAGATGTCCTAAGGTCTTTCACTTCTTTCTACTGCTAATGAAGTGACCAATGAACATATGGCTAAGCCAGTATAAGAAGCTAATCGAGCCAAGTCGAAGGCTTGAATACCATAGTCGAATAGCTTTTCTGAGTGTAGAAGAGAAAAGCTCGATGCATAATAGCATTGGTTGCTCCTTGCAGAATCATGAGAGACTTGGAGATCTCTAGATAATCCACCAAATCTGGGTGTCATCATAGTGCTTGAATTGAGACATCATAAATCTCCTTGATAGGGGCTCCTCCAAAATTTATCTAGTGAAGGGGGGCTCATTGGCAACCTCCAGGTTGTTACCAACTTCTATGTTCCTTCCCCTTAGCACTTCAATCTTATTGTTCATTCGTTCAAATTTGCAGTTGAGGTTGTCCTCCCTCCCAGAAAACCTCTTGGGTCAGCATGCAAAGGAGTGATCAGGGCTAGAACACATTTTGAAATGGGTTCCAGAGTGGCTGCATCATTGGCCTCGCTCAGGATTCTTAAGGTGAGGATAACAGCTGCTCTAAGTTGGGTTGTCTAGAAGGTTTAGCTTGCTGACTAGAGGATCGGTTGCTTGCTGCTGTAGGCTCTACACCATGGTCGTGAGGGCTTGCACTTACCAGATGACCAGGTTGAACTACTTAGCATTAACAGCCCTTGGAGCTGACTGAGGGTCCTTAGGAGGTTTTAGAAGGTTGAGGCCGCCATTAGCTACAACGAGAGCTAGGGGACTAGCTAGATGCCCATCTAAGCTTGGTGGATGGCCTCTTGGTTGTTGCTTCTCTTGGACTTCATGGATTCAAACTTTCTTTTGCTTCATTCCCACAGATGGTGCCAAGCTATTGCCACCAAAAGCTAGTCAATGGAGGGTCTACTATGAGAGGGAGTCCAACCTATGAGCACAGAAAATATCAGAGGTTGCCAAAGTTGATCCATTGGGAGACCCTTCAATGCCTAACTCGGGTAGGGCTTTAGTAGAATAGAAGAGTAGAGGAAAGAAAATCTGAAGAGCAGAGTGATAGTATGAGCTAAGCTATATGATCGATACATATCTAGGTCCTTTGGTCCTATTCATACAGAGGTGAGGGTGTAGATCTGAGAACAAGTTGTAACCATCCATCCTTATCTAGGTCCCCTCAATCATACAAAGTAGTAACTAATCCTCTTGATTTGCCTAGAATTCAAATCTAGCATGCCACCTATCGGATTGTCATTAGATGCTAAATCCAGGCTGTAACTATCGTTGGGCATTGAATCCAACCTACATCACAAAGTAAATACAATAGATATAGCAAACAATTGGTATGTTCCCATGAGCATATGCCAAAGTATTGGCAAAAGCTAGGAAATTTTCAAATTGTAGTGACATGAGTCTAGAAAATAGGTAAGAGTGCCGATTTTACTTGGGAAACAAGAAAATGTGTAAAAAGTGTCCATTTCTTCTTTATTTTTCTTTTAATTTGGTAAAAAAGATTCTCCAGACTTCAACTAAGCAGACGTGTAACAAGACATAAGGAAGCAAACTACTTCTTACCACTTCTATATTCTACTATCTATTTGTTCTCATGCACTATCTTACCACATGCATGCTCATCAACCTTGATCTTAGACTTAATCCTAAGGGAACCTAGCAAGCACTTAACACCTTATCTCCATCTCTAATTTCAATCAAATGATTCCCAACCCTATAATTTCTTGTTTTATATGGTTAGTCTAGTTATCCCTACATCCTCTCACTGTCTCTCCAACTTCACCACTTAGGTAAGATAAGGAAACTCTCATCATCTCATAAATATATTTCTTCCTAAAAGACAAAATCCTAGGGTGCCTCAGATCAAAACCTAAATGTGCCTGGGGTTGATCATAGAAGGCAGGGCAATAACGATGAAGGAATGTTATGCCTAGACCCTCTCTATCTAGCTAACTCTTCATGTAAGTAGCAACATCAACCCATGATTTTTTCTATATAAAAGCTTCGATTTATAAAGAGAAAACTAAGCAAGAATGCCCTCAGGTTGTAAGTGTTAGCTCACTTCCTTCTTTGGTTAGGAACCGTTAAGATTCATAGATAAATCATTTCATCCATTAGTTTAGGTTTCTTATTATCTCCTTAAGAAACATGGGTGGCAACTCTGTCCCTCTCTTCCCCTTCATCACCCTCATTTGACATAGGTGCTTTTTGGATAGGCACAAAAATATACTATTATCCAAAAAGCAAAAGCTGGGCTATTGGATTCTTACTGTAGTTCAAATATATTTTTATAATCCAATCCCGATTATTTGCATCCCGATTACAATGATATTTTGGCATGCTTGTATAATTTTTTATATTTTTAGTTCAAATATATTTCATTCAATTTATCATTAGCCTTTAAATTGATAGCAACCAATTATAAATCTTTCAAGCAGCTTGTGCAATGGACCCCAAATTCCAAGTTTTCATGTTTACTTTATAAAATTCCACAATGATTCTGGCATGACATACCCCCTTTTGAAATTCTCATTCTCCATTATAATGGAGATGAAAGTTATTATTGATTATTGCAGTAAAATTTTAAATATAATAATAGTAAAATAATAACGTTATTCAATAATATAGCTAACTGCTTGCAGAATAAATTATTAATTTTCGCAAAAATGATTATCTGAATTTAATTGATGCAATATTAATCATATGAATAGAAAATAGAAAATAAGTTTCCCTGCCAACAATTATTAGCTGAGGATGTTGGTACATCTCCTTTAAGAACTTTCCATCAAAGGATGTTCAGAGTTTCATTCTGAATATTGATAAAAAAGAAAAGTATTGTTCCTGCAACAAGATAACATCTTAATAACATCTGTCGTTTTTAATGACTCTATCGCAATATAAGATCATTCTATCACACCTCAATTGACCTGAGCAAAACATCACTCTGCTGCTCCTAGCAGATCAGCATGCACCAGTACTACCAGTAAAAATCCGACACCTGTATGATGTAGCCCGAATCCGTTGACCTGAAACGTGTCAAACAACTGTTTGTGGATCGCTGAAGATACCGACTTGTAGGATTGGGAGGTGACCGCAACGCGGTCTGGTCGCGGTTTTCAGTTCCCGCAACGGTCAAATCCGGTCCCATAGGGAAAACCGCCGCCACTGTACAGAACTCCGTCCATTGACTGCAGTCCAGTCTTTTTTATTCTCTTACCAAATCCGTCGATCTATTCTCTTACAAGAAGAAAACGTTCCCGTCCAAATCACCACCACCCACCAAACCCTAGGGCGCCTCTGGACTGGGCTGTTGAAGTCTCTTCGCTTCCTTTCTCCAATTTCATCAACTTTTCTTGCAGGAAGATTGGATTTTGGGGATTCCGGACTGATTAATCTGGCTTCCAGATGAAGTTTTTTGGTGTTTTTGGTGGGTAATCTGTCAATAATGGCTCCGTATCTTCTGGTTTTGGTGATTTTGGTACAATTACAATGGAATTTGTTAGCTGGGTCGTCTGCGACCTATTTGATGGATTGTGGGACTGATCGTGTCGGCTATTTGAAGTCGACGGATCAGTTTGAAGTCTATATCGGTCAGAAGAAGGCGGAAGATGTCGGTTTGATCTGTGAAGAGTTAGAGTTGTGTTTTAGAAATGGATGTTCTATCTGTGACTCGAATGAAGAGGCGTGGGCGAGAATTGGCAGGGAGTACTGCAATCGGGACTTTTCGGTCTCTGCCCGTCTGGAGAGCGATATAGTTTCTGGTAATTCTGGTCTTCAGAACTTTTTTTTGGGGGGCATATTGGTTTCTTTACCTTTCGTTAATCAAGGGATTATGTCGTGGAACAATTCTTCGTGTCGATTTTAATTGTTTTAGATCCTATGGAAGTCTTTGAATTGAGATTTTAGGAGCATAATTTTTAATAAGACTTTGGAAGAGAGGCACCATGCAAGGAAGAAGCTGCAAAATTTCTATACTTACAATCACTTACGGCGGACAGGGAATCGTGTAACGTTTAGCATAGCATCTCCAACTTCCAGCCTCTTACGATTCTTTCCTTCCCGTCTGGTTTGTGGAATAATTGCCTTGGACATGCTTTCTTGCCCACCTCAAGACTACACTAGGAGATGTCTCATGTTAGTCAAATTATATGTGCTGCAAAATAAAATAGCACTTGGTTCTCCCTTTTTCATTTAGCGAAGCTAAGCTTTTGGCTTCTTTTGATCATCTGCACTACAATATTTAGGGCCATGAATCTTAATTTTTGTAGGTGATTATAGTTATCAGGTTGCTTTCCTATTGAACTTTCCTACTTCAAGTAGGTCTACTTTACATGTCGTTATGTATCGCATCCTTGCATCTAGTTTTGCAAATCCATTAATGGATTTTAGTATCATGGTGCAAAATAATACTAATGAAGGAAGCTTGGTCATGTTCTCAAGATTACTAATGCATTTTTCCTTCTAATTATATGTCCCATTTACCTCATCTATCTTGTCAATGACACCGCATGATTCATTTTTAGGTGCAAACCTTGTTATGGTCTTTGTACTTCTCAACTTTCTTATGTATCTTAACAATTCAAGTGTACATGCATTGCCCTTTACCTTTTCCCTATGGCAAACATCTTAAGCCTCCGTTTGGTTGCTAAGGCTGTCTTACCGTGTTACAACCAATTCTTGCACCTCAAGTTGCAAGTTTTGGAGTAAATCACAATCTTATGGCATTGACTCTGATAAATGCACAGTTGCTGAGATGAACGTTCTATCACATATATGAATCACATGCACAGGCTCCTATTCTGAATAATTGAATGAAGAAGATATCATGGATAGATACCATTCTATCCACTTCTTAAAGACTTTAACCTGAGGTGGACTTCTGCTAAGAGTTTTCCATGAAAGTGACTTGACCATGTAAAGAAGTAGTAATTTCTTTGAGCGGAAATAATGGATGCTAAGAATATAGCTTAGTAGTAGTATGAGTTGTGGGAGATGAATTAGCAATAATGTCTATAAGATGTGATGAGAAGCTCAAGCGGACATGATGATGGTGGGGAGATCACAAGCAAGGGGCACCAATATGGCTGACAAAATGAAGCGACAACAGTGCATTGGGAAGATGATGTAACCAATGGAGATCAGCATGGAGCAATGCTGTGACACTTTAACTAGGATGACAAAAAATCTCTGGGTGCCGCTTATAGGAGATAATCTACTAACGGACACAAAACACAGCAAAGCAGGTCTTGAATCCTTAGGAACATAGTGTGAAGGAAATGAGTAACCAATGGATGGCTTCCATGGTCAAGAAAGTAGCTGGTCCTTGATACAATGATCTCAAGGCAACGAGTGTTATTTGTTTTTTGGTGTATATTGTGGAAATGAACTATATATCATTTGGCTTTGCCTATAGACTGGAAAAAGTCTACAAGATATAATGGTGCATTAAATGAGTTAGAAAAATAATAAGATCAATCATCAGTTGACCAGCTAAATGTTCCAAATATTTTTGGCACTTTTTAACTTCATGGGAACAAAGTTGAATGGTGTATTGATGATGTCTTTGGTATGTATATAAAACACTCTTGATTGTATATGGTCCAATGAACAAACACTATTTAATCCATTTAAGTTTTTAAAAAAAATTCAATTTTTCTGGTTGATGTTAAGCTTGTCATCTGGATAAGCTTAACATTGGTGATGGAGACAGGCTTAGTTTAACGAATGAGACCTTTTACTTTACCTTTTGCTGCCTTTTATCTATGCAAATGAAATGATTTTTTTTACAGTGTATGACTGCTTTTTTTTTGGTGCCCTTTGTAGTGAACCTACTTAGATTGAAAGGGAGAAAGTTTTTGCTTCAACCGTTAGTAAATGGTACCATCACTGATAAGCTAAGCAAAATGAGTCAGACACAGGAGAAACAGCAGCATCGTGATTTTGATTTGGCGCCAGATCATCTTATGCTAGCTGTACCAGGAATGTTCCTTCTATGTTGGGCTATACTTTGTCCTTGCTTTCATTCAAAAAGAAAAGATGTGAGTGAGCATCCTGTTTTAGCCAGAGAGATGCATTCAAGTAAGTTAATTAAGCACAATTTTGAAGTCTGAATTTTAGTAGCATAAAGATTGTTATACATTAGCATTATATTGAGTAGCTTTAAGCCTGTTAGTGAAAGTTTTAACTGATATTTATTGGCTTATTTTGTTGCCTCAAAAATGAAGATTATTCCTTTAATGGAACATTCTTTTTCCTCTTCATGTTGACTCCTTATAAGCCTAGAGTAACTTTGGAGATTTGCTCCTTGGTTGCACGTGCTTAATCTACAGCCATCAAGGTAGGTTTTCTACCAGCCAACATACTTTCTAGGTTTAATGGCAGGTCTCTTTCTTGCCTTAAGTTGTCTAGTCGAAGAATCTGGAACCAATACCTTACTTTAAGTTCGTAAGTAGTAGTAAAATCCCTTTGTGCTGTTTTCTTGACTTGTGCACCAAATCCGCCCATTTGATAGAAAAGGCTTCGATCATATTGGTGATTAATATATTGTTCTATCTGCTGCTATTTATGTTCTCTATGCAATTATTGCTTTTATCTAACTAAACATATTCCATAGAAAAAAGAAAAAAAATATTTGGTATTTCTCTTCGCACAGTGCCATTGCACAGCATGGCTGACTTCAGTTTTTGTTGACATCAATAAAAAGCATCAGGTTCTCTTAATGACCTTGGCAGACATGTCTTTAAATCGTTCTCTGAATAGGCAAGCCAGGCAGTAGAAGGCAATAATGCAGCAGATAGAATGAATTAATTCTTTCTAAACCCTGTGAGCTTGATTGCTGATTTCCTGCAGACCTGTGCTATGATCTCATGGTTTATATGAAATAAATGAAAGATTTTGTTTCTTAAAATGAGAGAACTCGTTACTTTCTGTTATCCAATGCATCATAATAAAGAAAATCTTTAAGCTACACAGGAAAACTGAAATTTCACAAATATTGATTCTAGAGTTTCTGGCTTGCCTACTAAATGTTCAGCCCTTCTTTTTTAAGATTAATAATCGGTTTATGTATTGGCTCTCTGAATTGGCCATGGAGGATCTTGTGTTGCTGCAGTATTTTGAGATAATGCCTCGGTTTCTCCCTTACAAAGCCCTATTCTGTCACTGGAGGTATAGAATGACTGAAACCTTGACTCAGAACCTTATGGGATGACTGCTAAAAGCTCCAATCCTTCAGCCTGGTTTCTTCTTGACGAGGAGAATCCTGCTTCTCTAAGGATATTACCAGAAAATGAATCAAAAATTTTTAAGGCAAATGAAGATCATTAATTTCTTATATATTAAGTAAGGTTGTGTATATTTCATTAGGCAGAAGGAAAGAGAAATGAGCACTTTACAGTTAGAAGAAACTCTCGGATCGAAACTATGATATTAATTACTTGAATGTTTTTATACTCTTGTGGAAAACTCATATGTTGTTATGCATAAATCAATATATACTCACACTTTTTTATGGTTAAATTATATCTGTGGAGCAGAAAAATTGGCAATGTGAGATAATAAGATAGAAAATCATCTTTTACCCTCTATTTGGTATGAAGGATGGATTAGATGAAAGATGGATAGGAGAGGAAGGATGGATAAGAGAGAGGATGGATGGGTCTTCTATCGTTCATTCAGTGTGTTTGGTGAAACATAGAAGAATAGATGAAAATGATTCTCTCCTCTGTTTGGTATAGAAGGAATGAAAAAAAGGATGAATGATATTTGGATGACAAATTTAGTAAACTATCCTTTAATAAAAAGTATCATTATTATCAAGTTATAACACTTATTTATACTAAAGAAGTAGGGTAATATATAAACTTATTATCTTTATAATTTGTAATTATATAAAAATTAAATAAATATTTAATTTTTATTTAATTTTAATAAATAATTTTATAAATATATATTTTTTAATTATATAAATAACTAATTAATTGACGATAATTTTGTCAACGTAAAAACCCACCACTCATATACTCCATCCATCCTTCCTTGCATTCTTCTAATTTGGGAGGATGCAAATTGATGGGCTAGGATGGATGGGCAATCCCTCATTTTTATCCATCCTTCTTAAGATTTTTTGAACCAAATGGTGGATGGGGTCCATATCCTTCCAACCCCATCCTTCCACCCTCTTATGATCCCAACCAAACACAGGGTTAAATTTCTCAGATAAGTTGGAGTCAATAGCATTACCTGAAGGTTGCAGTACTTCTGTAACTAAGCTAGGACCTTTGGGCCTATATATTATTTATTGATGGATTCTATTTACTTATCATCAATGTCAGTGGAAAATTTTACTAACAAATAGCTTTTGATGTTTCAGTGGATTCAGTTTCCTCTTTTGAAAGCTCAACCCCTGAAAGAACACCAAGAAATTCACTAAGAACACCTCCTAGTCCATCTCGATTTTCGCTATCTTCTCAACCAAGTATCATTGGACCATTACATCTCAGCATCGATCAGATTGCCAGACTTACTCAGAACTTTTCATCTTCACTAAAAATAGGTGAAGGTGGTTTTGGAACTGTCTACAAGGCTGAGCTGCCAGATGGTCAGGTTGTTGCTATTAAGCGAGCAAAGAAGGTGATATGTTCTTTTACTTTTCTTAAGACGAAACTCCTTTTCTGTGTCTTTAAAAATTTCATATGCTCAGGATTGCTCTTATGTTATATTATTGATGGTATGCAAATTATGCATTCAACATGTGCTGATTATCCATACGGGAAGCTTATCCAAATGCCCCTAGTTAAGGTTATATTCTGAGCATATCTTCCTACTAACACAGTTTTAGAATTTTTTTTGTGGGGCTCATCCATTTTAATAATTTGCAAGCTTTGCCATGGTTGAGACACATATATTGTGATAATGGTATGATACAGAACATTAGTTTTACCAATTACAAATTTTCAACTCATTCATGTTTAAAGAGAAGTGTTTACGAGATTTACTATGCTTCTCTTTTGCATAACATTGAGTTCTTTATTATGTAAAAAGTTGATCAATTTCCTTGTTCTTTATTATATTAAAAGTTGATCAGTTTCAGTGAGGAGTTGAACTTTTTCTTTTACTCTTGAATTAGTTAATGCTTGCATATAATAGTGCTTTTCTGTTATTTCCTGATTCTCTGCTGATTAATGAATGAGAAGAGAAGATGACACTGACCAACAAAGCCATTGTATATTTTTATGATTTGTAAGGAATTTAAATTTTGGAAAAGATATTATCAAACTAATAACATGTACTAAAGTTGCTAGTCTATGAAATGACAATTTATAATTTTGCAATGCACATCATCAATTCAACTATGGAAACGCAATCTGTTGGAAGTTATCACCTCATTTTGATTGTTTTGAGTAAGGTTTGCCATGCCGATCAGTACCGGTACATACCGACCGTACCGTACTGGTACCAAATCAGTATAGAGTACGGGGGATATACCGATACTCGATTCATTGAACTAGCTGCCATACCAAACATACTGAGACTGTAATACGATGGTATTGGTACGAGGTCCAGTACCAAGATAGCGAACCTTAGTTTTGAGCGAGAAATAACAATAGTGATGAAGCTCTCACAATTTGGTAAACTTCAAACTGTATTTATCTATTTAAATCCAAAACTGATCTGACTTAAAATCCTTGTTATATGGTAAATTGATAAATTATCAATAAACCCCCCACTTTTAGCATTTAACTCTTTCTCTCTTTGTATATGTGTCTGTGACATTACATATTATGAATCCTTTGTTCATTTTATAAGGAAGTAATCATTATCAATGATGAATATTTTTCTCTTAAAATATTATGTAGTTGTTCGCTGTTATAATTTAATTTTTGACAGGAACGTTTTGCTGACCTACGAGCTGAATTTAGAAGTGAAGTTGCACTTCTCACCAAAATTGAACATAGGAATTTGGTCAAGTTACTTGGCTACACTGATAATGGAAATGAACGTATTATCATTACTGAGTATGTTTCAAATGGTACTCTCCGGGAACATCTTGATGGTATGTTGTGAATGTTCAAATTCTTAAATATCACATCAATTATGTAACTTGAATTGTTAAATAAGTTGGTTTATTTGGCAGGTAAGGGTGGGAGGATTTTGGACTTCAGTCAACGGCTAGAAATAGCCATTGATGTTGCTCATGGTTTGACATACCTCCATCTATATGCAGGTGAGCTGCTATTGATTCATCATGGAGGATAGATTCTTACTTTACCCCATGTTTGAGAAAAGAAGTTTTCAGCTATAATCATTACACATATAATGGACACTAGTAGCATGGGGTGCACTTTGTCTTGATTCCGTGTAGGCCTTTTTTCTTTCACTTGGTGACTTGATGTTAGATGACTATGATGTTTACTTGTAATGTGATTTTTGTCAGTGGACTTTTGATTGTTTTCGGTCCCTTTGTGAAGCCAAAAATGCCCCTCATCTCTTATTTGTCCCTTTTAATTTGTCTTTCTATTTCTCCTTAATGTGGGGTGTACCTTTCTCCAACTTAGCATTCCTTTTATCTGACACATTTTATTGATCTTCTTGCCATTACATCTCAGACAGGGAGTCACAAAGTCATTCTCGTGGTTGAACAATTTGCTCTCAAGGCTGCAAAAAGCACTGTTTATGTTTTCAATATCATCTATTTAGACACTGCTGGTGCTGGTCACCTTACCTATTAAATGACAAATTATTGCCAAATGTACTTTGATGCATATTACGTTAATGCCTTCCTATCAGTTTTAGGACTTTTCTTGCGAACTACAGTGTCAAGACTACAAAGTATAAATGGTTATATCATCTTATTTGGGTCTTTTTCCTGATTACCGTTTAAATTGTGGCACATTCTTTTATAACAAGTTATAGGCATCTTAGTTTGCAACACATGGAGAGTTGTTTGAACACCAAGGATTCTGATACAAAACCCCAAGGGTTCAGATACTGCTAGTGGGCTCGATCCTAGTCGTGCCTAGTATATTGTATCACTGTGGTACCAGAAGTTCTATGCCAGCTGGTACATTGTTGACCGGATTTTAATTTACTCGTTGGACAAGAAATATTTTAAAAAATAAGAATGAAAAAGCAATTTTGAAAATTTGAGACTTATTGTGGTCTTTCTTTTTCTCAAAATATATATTAGAGCATAGGTTTTAGATGCCATCATCATATCATACACAAAGTTCGATATATCTAGGGGTACATTATTAATTCTAAATACTGTACCTGACCTGGAAATGTTAAAGAAGGTGTTATGAATATAAAGCTATTAAATCCATGAATCAGTCATACACCAGATAACAAGTCAAACTCATACTGGTATGGCATGCGAACCAATTTGTACAAGACCATTTTGAGGTTGTAAAAAATTTTGTTCAATACAACTTTGTCTATTTGCTCCTTGACCTCTCAATAGAAGCTATTTGGTTCCTAACATGTCCTTGTTGATTCAACCAATCTTCTTTTGGCCTTAATGTTGAATTTCAACCAAATTGTGCCTATCTTGAAAAGTCTCTGCATACATGAATAAGCGACTGGTGTTGGTTTCACAATCGAATGGTTTAGCTATATGGAATTTTACCTGGATCTGTTAAATTAGGCTCTGGTATTGGTCTTGGCATGTTGAATGAGGTCCATGCCTGTTATTATATCCTGAGTATTAGAAAATACTGATTAAGGTGGGTATTGATAGTAATAAGTCACAACTATGATCTATATGAGATCAGCTCTGGTTTTCTTCATGTAAAACTGTGTATAGAGCCAAAAGAAATCTGTGGATTACCATGATCATAGCAGCATTCAATATATAATGTGAGAGAAAACTTTTGGACTTGTTTGACTTCAATATTTATTATCATAAAGTACATGGCTTTTTTCTATTTTAATTTAGTTTTAGGAATACTAGTGATCCTGAATCATTTATATATCAGGATGGATGCATGTGTATGAGATTAGGGTCCGATATGGAGTGGATGTATTGGAAAATTTACCTTTTTGAGTTATGATTATACTTCAATACATTGTGACTTTTTTCTAAGTGACTCCTCCCTCAGCCATTTTCTACTGGTGGTTCTCGAGCATTTCATATCTAACCAATTTTCTTTTTGGTATCATGTCCTATTAGAGAAACCTATAATTCACCGAGATGTCAAGTCATCAAACATTCTGCTGACAGAAAGCTACAGAGCAAAGGTGGCTGACTTCGGATTTGCAAGAACTGGTCCAATGGAAGCAGATCAGACTCATATTGAGACCAAAGTGAAGGGCACAGCTGGATATGTGGACCCAGAATACCTTAGGACATATCGCCTCACACCCAAGAGTGATGTTTACTCCTTTGGCATACTGCTTTTGGAAATCCTATCCGTACGTCGTCCGGTAGAAGTGAAGAGAAAGGCTGATGAAAGGATAACTGTTAGATGGGTAAGCATAGCAGATCTTCGCTACGAAATCATTTTGATAAATACTATGATGGTTACTAACTTACTATTAGAAAATTTAATAAAGTCACAAGCTATTCTGATGTTATCCTTAATTTTTATCGGGAAGGAAAACTAAACATGATATTTGTATGGTTTGAAGATCAAATTTTAGCACATGTTTTTCCACCTTCATCTAAACCTGTGCAACTTGGTGATTCAGGCCTTCAACAAATATAACGAAGGCAATGTGCGAGGCATATTGGATCCTCTGTTAAAGGAAGTGGTAGATGAGGAGGTACTAAAGAGGATTTTCGGTTTGGCCTTTCAGTGTGCTGCTCCTACCCGAACTGATCGGCCTGCAATGAAGGAAGTTGTAGAACAGCTGTGGGAGATAAGGAAAGATTATGCTAGGAGTCGTAGGAGAGCATGAAAAGCAGCTATGCTTCTCTGTAAGTTTAAAGGCAAAATTATTGATCTGACCGATAGGGGATCAGCTATTTGTATCAGATTGTTGTCGTTTCTAGTATACGATGTTTTGGGCATTCAGATGCCTTGTCAAGTTCTTACATTTTCATAGAGAGCATAACCTTATTTGGAGAGTGGACAGGTTTGTCAGCTGTTGATAGAAGGACTTTATTTTTGTACTGGAAAGTTTGATGATATAGTTTTAAACCTGGAAGCTTTGATAATTCTTACTTCCAACTAAAAGTTTTTGGGGTTATGCTGTATTTAACTTGCTCAGAATTTATATTGAGAGATGCATCCACGATCGTTGCATATGTTCATCATCATATCCAGATTGATGTATATATTATGATACCCTAAAGATGAACTGTGAAATTTTGGTTATTTGAAACTCGTGTAATCCAATGCCATCATGAAACTCAGAGCAGCAAACCATAAACCATCAAGCCTGCTCCTCAATATGGAGGTCAGCTAGCAAGGCATGCCACAATGTCATAGCTGGAGTCTGACACATAAACCTCAATCATATGCAAAAAGAACGGTCCGAATGATTTATGTTACAGGTCCACAAGAACAACCACTGAGACAGGCTACAAAGTTGAAGTAGCTATACGCAAAGATGGAAGTCATACCTTATCATATTAACGTCGACATCTATTTACCGTCTCAGAAAGCTTTTATAAGCCCTTGGTTCATGCCGTCTTCCACCATGGATTGCTAATGGTATTTAATGTCTTCGCTCTTAATCAACAAAAGCATAGGATAATTTGAAATCACATCTTATAATTTGCAACCAGTTTCCTTTATTATATACTACAAGGAGACCTTTGTACATGGAATGTGGAGGTCGTTCGCTACCCCCATGGCCAGCTCACTTTTTCATGGTGTTTGGAATCTTTGGATTTCCAATTCGCTGCATAACAGTGCCTTCACAGCATATAGATCAGATACTGGAGGAATATCTTGCCACCGTATTTCATGTTAAACGCAATCAATTGATGTTTAGATCATCCGTATACGTTTATATTACAATCAAAATAAAAGACTTGTATGCGGTTGTGGCAACTATCACAAACAAATCAACAGATTCAGAATCTTTTGCCAGTTATTTTCCCAAGGGAAACTCAATACTTCAACATGCAATTTTATATTAGGATTAAAATGCAGTCTACTTTGTAGAGTTAGTAGTGCACATGCATGTCGCTGATATATGACAAAAACTATCATCTAAAAGTTGAATTCTTGGACATCAAACTCCAGTATGAGACTCAAGAAAGCATACAAGTGGCTATTGCTCTGAAATCTGGAGATAATCAGATTATTTTGTGGTACTACTTGCTATCAGAAGCATACAAGGCTAAAAACCAATCCATGTTAACTAACTGATTGAATAATGATGT
This sequence comes from Phoenix dactylifera, assembly GCF_009389715.1. Classification (NCBI taxonomy): domain Eukaryota; kingdom Viridiplantae; phylum Streptophyta; class Magnoliopsida; order Arecales; family Arecaceae; genus Phoenix; species Phoenix dactylifera. The sequence continues at coordinate 36,408,063 of NC_052392.1, read as the reverse complement.
CCTCTGTAAAAAATATTAACTTGCAACAGATATCTAAACTAAGAGTGGCGTTGAATCCTGTATAATACAATTGAGTATACATCTCCAAAGGCACTTTGGAAGGAGAAATAGAATCTGTCTCCTCTTGTGTCTGCTTCCTCAAATAGTTTGATATTGACTCTGCACATATAGAAAAACTTTGGAGAGATTTCTTGTAAGCTGTACCTGTTTCCCAAAAAATGCTTAATTTCTAGATATGACTCGCTTCCTTTAATGTCCACCATTTGAAAGGTAAATGCAAAAAGTTAGATGTTCACCAATTGGAGGAAGAAAATCTGAGGCCTTACCATTATTCTGGAATGGTTACAATCAAACTTCTATGTGGAAGCGCTAACAGAGGCTGCTAAAAAATTTAGTAATAGTGGACTTTCCGAATCGCAGTCTCTTCCACCTGCTCTTCAACAGGAAAGGATGCAGTCCCAGAATATGCTCAGGCATGAAATCATGCCTTGTCAATATGCCCACTACAGGTGCCCTCTGCAGTAACTCAGCGAGCAACGTCATCAGAGATGGAAACAAAGCCAGATACGAATGCTAAAACTTCTTAATATCTATCAAAAATTTGAAAAAAACTATAAAAAAGATGCCAGAATTTATCTTGGCAGTAGCCAGTGACTTAGGTTTTAGATGTACTAGATGTACTCGATAAAGGTGGTGTAGACATAGTTTATATTAGAGACGAGGTCACTTACTGAAGAGGACTTTGGAACAACCAAGAGGTGCCCTAGACCAACTTCACGGAAAAGTATGAGAGCTTTTGCCAGTGACATAGTCTCGACAACAGTGTAGGGTGAAGTGTTTGTAAATGGATGCAAATCAATGTACATTTCCATCTCTTCTGTAGTCAGCTCTATATTGTCGATGCTGTCACGCTTGCCAGAGCCGCGCTTGGCAAAATCATCAGCAGAGAACTGTTTTGAAGCATCAACCCCTGAGAGTGCACAAGTATGAAGAAACTCTCTTTTCTTTAATAAGACAAGTAGGTGTGCACGAAGAACTAGGCCAAATAGCACAGGTGAGTCAGAAAATGGAGGCTCGTCGATAACAGGGAATCCATGATGGCCAGTTGTTTTCAGAACATGGACTATATTACCAACCTTCTCTACACCATGAAATATCTGCAAAGGACCAGTGACCACATCACTGACCGTGAGCTGCCTCATGTAGGGTTCTGCATGGGCTTCAAGATAAGGCAGACCCTTCAATTTGACAATCATATCATAGATGTTTGCATTAAAAGTGTCGGCCACAGTTTTGGATATGAGCAAAACAAGCATGACCAGGGGAAGCAACAGGAGATTGTTGGTCAATTCTAGGATGATTACACATACAGAAACAGTCATCCTCATTGATCCACCTAGAAGGGAAGCAGATCCAAGGATTGCAAAAAGCCCATGGTCCAGAGTTGAATGTCTACCCATAAGCATCCCAACGAGGCGTCCATAGGTCGCACCTGTCAGAATGAGAGGAACGAAGAGGCCAGAAGGAGCAACAAGACCATAGCTCACAATCCCTAGGAAATAAGAGGTAACAAAAAACAACAAGATCGAAGATTTTTGGAACACAGAATCTGTGCCAGCACTATAGAGGTTTCTAATTGTGTCATCATTGGTGTTGAAAAATAAGCTAGCCAGATCATTGTATTGGTTAGGCGGGCACTGGAACTTCTTGAAATTACCAGACCTGCCTATTGATGGGCAATCTTCTGATTGGTCAGCTGGGCAAGGTCTACAAGATGCAAGCCATGGTAGCCCGAAAAGGCAACAGGATGTGAATATGGAAATTGTGGCAGCAAGAAGCAATTTGTAGCCAGTGCCTTTCCTGAAAATAAATGGACAAATATTTCCAAGATGAACAATATATCACTTTGCAAAATTTGCAGAACTTAGAAAAACATATTTGAAGAATAGTGCCTTTAAAAGATAAAAACATTAATAAACTATTTTACATATGAAATGATTTTTTTTTTGGCTGTTGAAGGACGTTTGGTTATGCAATCAATGATAAGCTCCACGATTCGTCACTTGTTAAAATTCTTAGCGTGTCTCAAGAAACATTGAGCTAATCAAAAGAAAGAAAGGAAACGAGGGAGAAAGTGATACATACTCATTGATAAGATTGTAGATTCGAAGAACCTTGTCCAGGATAAAATTGTAGAAACTCCCCAATATTCCTCCAATGATTCCTAAAAGGATCGCTGGCGGTAAGTCCACCAAGTGATAAGCAGCAGTATCTGAAGTCACATCAAACATTATAAGCCCACCCTTTCCAAACAAACCACACTTGCCACTTCTACATATGTCTATCAGTGCCCTAAGCACAACAGCAACTACAGCTGCTGTGAAGAATGCTCTCCAAAGTAGGGCACTTCTCCACCTGTAAAGCCAAGGACCAGTATCAGAATCATGAAGACAGTGTGAAAAACGCTGCTTATGTAAAGCACGAAACTAAGTCAGGGTTAAAGTGCCTGATCTGACAAGAAATGAAGCAATTCCTAAGTAATCACTGATGCATATTTCAAGGTGGACAAACTGTCAAAACTTTTAGTTTTTTTCCTTTCTTTTAATCACTGCTATTAGAAAATGAAACAAAAGTTTCAGTCTGTATTTTGAGGAAATATTAGATGACTAACACATATAGAAATACTACTTACCTATGACAACTTTGGTTCTTGAGATTACATTCGCTCATATCTAATTTTGAGAAAAATATTCACTGGCTTTCATCATAGAAAACCTACTCACTGATTCTTCAGAGCATAAGAACAACCTCAAGGACATATATATAGAACAGCAAAAGAACGCATATAGCTGGAAGTGAACTATGTAATACCATGATGATACTGATTCAAGGGCAAACAGAACACCACCGACTGGCGCTCGGAAAGCAGCAGCAACCCCAGCACCAGCCCCACAAGTTACCAGATCCCGCCGATCTCTGTCATTCTTGAAATACCTCAGCCATTTACATGTCAAGTGGTATTTACGGGACCCGCCCTGCCCGAGTATAGATGCTATGCATGCTCCTGTATGCACCATTGGGCCTGCCTTGCCCACATGGAGAGATGACGACACCGCAGCAATGCAACCAACTACCTGTCGATCCCAACTAACATTCAAATCAAACATTTTGCTCAATTAAAGTGTAAAGATTTCTCCAATTCACTGTTTGTAACAAGCATGCAACATATATCATGTTTAATGAATCATTATTCAAGTCTCAGAAAACACCTCCATATAGACTGTGCTTCAATTGTTGATGGAAACGAACTGTACAAGTACAGTAATTCCGACCTCTTGCTTTCATCAAACCTTTTCTTTCCTTTTTTTTGGATAGTTAGGTGAATAAAACAATATAATGATAAAGAACCAAAGGAATTTGATTCAGCAAAGCATAAACTAAACAGGGTAATGAAAAATGACCAAGCACATCAATGAGAACTTGCAGACCAGGAAGTGAATGCTTTAATTACAGGGTTCGAAAAAGGCCAAGAAAGTTTTTGCTACTGACTCAAATCAGAGTTTATAAATCTCAACTGATAACTGGATCACAGAGAGTAGAGCTCAAAGAGAACTCAATCACGGATATGAAAAATTTGTTCGTTTGTGCAACCTGATTACAAGAAAAACGCCATTTAACAGGAGGAAACAATTCGGCGATCCCAAAATCTCACCTTTACAACCAGAGTCCTCAGCGAGAATATATCCGGCGCGTCCACGCCATTCAAATAGGCCTTCACTTCCGGTATGCCCGATCCGGCCGCCGCCGGCGCCATGTAAGCCGTGATGACCGATGCGAACATCGTGAGCACGAAATTCGACCCGGCAAAGACCGCAAAAGCCCATCCATACCTAAGAATCCCAGATCAACAACCAAAAAAAATCCAATTTTTACAATCAGAACGAAGAAAAATCCGATTTTTACAATCAAAAACAAAGAAAGACGCGATTTTGATCGGATCTACGCGATGGTTTCTTACTTCCTGGCGAGCATCATGTTGGAGGTGACGACGAACTTGACGCCGGCTATGTTCTCGACGGCGAGGTTGTTGAAGAAGCCGACGGCGCCGGCTAGGGCGCCGATGAGGAAGCAAAGGGACCACTTGAGGGTGACGTAGCGGAAGATGTGGGAACGGCCGCGGCTCCGCCAGTCCTGCTTGAAGAAGTCGTTCTCGATGAGCTCGTAGTCGAGACTCTCGATCGGACACACGTGGGCGCCGACGATGGCCACCTGGGATGTCGTGTTCGACGCCGACCGCCGGAGGTCGACGCGGTGCTGCTCGTCGACCAGCATCTCCTCCTCCTCCGCCACCACCGCCGCCGTCGCCATGACAGTGGATCCGAGTCGTCCTTCTCTTCTCTTCTCTCTCTTCCACTAATAACTTCTTTTGTAGGACGCTTCGTCTGTGCAGCTACTGGGAGTACGGGGAGAGAGAGGAGAAGTTGCGCGGAAGAACCGAGTGCAATCGTGGGGTCGTACGGGAGGGAGAGAGAAAAGGGGGTTGGAGAAGTGAACGGGTCGGAGATACGGGGAGGACAAGCTTCTACTGTTACAGTTGAGTCGGGACTTGAAATGCACCGCATGAGATTTGCTAACATCCTGTACCAAACAGTATAGTGTTGTATATAAAGAGCTCAGAAAAAACGAAAAAAAACTCTATCAGAGCAATGGAACATAGCGGCGAGGAACGGGAGACCGCGTGGGAAGTGTTGTTGCTGCTAAGAATTATGTCCCATACGGCGTCCACCGTCAGGCCATGCACGCCGAAAATCACTGCCGCTTATTTTTTATATAATAATATATCAAGATAAATGTATAGTGAATGAAATTTATAGAAACGAGCAGATGCGGCATCAGCACGCAAGCCATATGTTGCAGACAATGTAAGGTATAATTTTTTCTGCCATGGAAATTGTAATACATTACTTGTGGAGTTATATATGTGTTTTACTTGCTTGTGAGTAGCAGTAATATGGATGGATACACTTGTATATGTTAAAAGTATTAGAAATTCTATTATTATTTGATTCTTTTACACATACATAGTTCAAAAATTTGAGATTATTTTTTGTTGTTCTTCTATTGAGGTGGCCTTTATTATTGTGTTAAATGAATCTACATGAGGTTTATAGAAACGAGCGGCGGAGTTGGCAGAATGCAAGTCATGCGGTGCAGACAATAAAAAGTATAATTTCTTCTACCATAGGGATTGTAATACATTTGTGGGGTCATATATAGGTTTTATTTAGTTGTGGGTAGCGGTAAGATGTATGGACATGTCTGAATATATCAAATTCTATTTCTATTGAGGTGGTCCTTATTATTGTGTTAAATGAACCCAGCTTGACATTGGTGTTTTATTTGCCACGCAAGCACATATTAATGGAAAGGAATTTAAATGATGTTAGTCTCCCACCTTGATAAGGGAAAGTAGAGATGGACATTCAGTGAAGATTTTAAATCCCAAAAGTCAGCCTATTAGGTAAACGATTATCCTATCTTAGCTTTTCCTCGAGCTCCATTCTCTTCTCATGATTGATGCCCTCCTAAACCTTGCATTTTATCCACAAATATTTATTGCTAGGCTTGCTTGGGCACTACCTTCAACCCTACTATTTTCATGCAATCTTGTAAATTTATGTGCATATATTTGGACCTTAATTATGGGGTAAACGATCATGTATTAGTTGATTATTTAGATCCATATCACTTTATGCCATGCAGTCCTACACAAGCTCGTAAAGTATGGGTCATAACATTTGTGAATTATAACATATTGCAGATAGAAATAGACTACTTTGAGTTTTAAGTGTGTCCTCTTTAGCAAAATTAGAGCATGTGAGAAGTTAAACAAGTAGGCCAACATGAGTTTATCGGCATGGCAATAATCGCTAGAAGTATATTAAAACGCCAAAAATCTATGTCGGGCACACAAGATGTCAAGGGTCCAAATATTGATTCGAGATTATCAGCTTTACTAAAAAAATCCAATCATTTATCTCATTTGATTTCACATGTTCTGCAATCATACAATAAATTTACAAGATATATTAGTTTCTTCTTAAGTAATGAGATGATATGTAGATAAAATTTCTACTAGAATTTTTAAACTTGATCCTTTTCATTTTTTCCCATAATTCATGACTTAGCTATGGATTTAGTGATGGTTTAAGAAGTCAAAACATCATCTCATAAATAATAATTATGTAGTTACAAGTGATGAAATATATTTTTAACAATCTTAAAAAAGTCTGACACCGGACCTCTACAGCTTTAATAAACTGATCTTGCGTATTATAGCTTAAGGATGTTACTATGAACAAAGCACTTGACATGTTGGTGAGATCCTTGAATGGTTGGTTCCCATGAGGTCCCCAGCTTCTTTATAATTCCCTGCTGGTTTAAGCCAAGTTTTATATAGATTCATCCCTTGTTCTCTACGTCGTGTGGGGACCCATCCCCCAATAATTAGCCGTCTTCATGCGTCGATAAAACAAGCAGTAGTTTTCCCTTCACAAATACCCGTATGAACCTGGTGGAGGTATCCATCCATCAATCTCAAAGTGGCGTGGATGGCGATGACTTAATCAGCCAGCAAGCCGGCCTTGGAGTTGGAAAGGGTTGAATTGGGGGTTGGTATTTTAGTTTCAACATGCAATCTGGCTTAATTAAGCCAGTCCTTGCCCCACCAACTTCTCCATCCCCTACCCCAATCATAAACTAGGAATACGTTTAAGAGGTTAAATAAATGGAAAGAAATGTTTAATCAGATGGAGAATCATATAATTTCATCCTACTACATATTTCCTCTCACATTTATTTCGCATGTCTAAATATACTAAAGTAAAAATAGATGAGAGGAGAACTTATACAAAGATATTTAGAGTACATGAGATAGAGATTTATATGATTCAAGTTTTTGGATCAGGCTAAATTGGGTTCAGGTTAGGACGTCGAGCCCATTTCCGAAAAAGACAAGACTCAATCCCCATGCAAAATTGAAGTCAGGTCCAATTTTTGAACCTGACCTAACCTGCGGGTCTTCAAAGAAGGATCAGGTGGAGTCATGCATTAACTTGACCTACTTGCACCCTGTTCGAGACCAATAGCATATCCAAAGATTTTTTGTTGCGAGAGATCTTATAGGCCAACCTCGAACAAGTCTATTTGACCACTTACTATGAAGCATAATCTAGATTGGGGCTCCTTCCGGCCCTTAGAATTACCATCAACAATGGAGATGAATTGAAGTGGTTCATAAACACTTCTATCAAAAAAGTCCATTATCTCAACTCCTAATACATTATCGACTTATGTTCTCCAGCCCACGTAGTTTGTAGGAGAAAGTTTTATTGTCACAATATTATCTAAAAGATTGATGGCTAAGTGTTATGGAAATTTGGTAGAATTAGAAAATGTCATGAAAGAGGATGTAGCCATTAGTAAACTCACACTAAGAGAATCTCAGGAAAATTCTAATTTTATTCATAATATTCATTATGATGCAATACATCACATATATATAATATTTAGTGCATAATTATACAATAGAAGAAAATTTGTAAGGTAATCAATATCATGGCTTTTATAGAAATTTAAACCATGATGATTTTAGTACGAGGATCAATAATGCAACTTTTATGGATAATCAATATGAAAAATTTTATGGAAACTTAACCATTATAATTTTTGTAAGAGAATCAATACCAATAGCTATTATGGAGAATCAATATCACAACTTTCATGGAAACTCGATTAACCATGATAATTTGGTAAGAAGATTAATACTACATCTTTTATCAAAACTCAAATCATGATAAGTTTGGTAAGAGAATCAATACCACAGCTATTATGGAAAAGTAAAACGTTTATGGAAACAGAACCATGATAATTTGGTAAGAGAATCAATATTTCAGCTTTTATGGAAACACAAGCCATGATGGCGGCCTAGAAAATCTATGTTCAATCACTTAGGAGAATCAGAATTTTTGAATTCTCAAATCATGATCTAGCCCAGTTTTCTTATCAATCATTCGAGAGAAGCAGAATTCTCATATCTTGATCTAGCTTGGTTTCTTCATCAATCACTTGAGAGAATCAAGGTTCAAATTTTAAACTTTTGAATTAATGAATTTGACTTTTGAATTCTCAAATTATAATTTGTATCCATTTCCTTCTCCTCATCTCGAAGGGTGATACATGAAAAAGTAATGATTTACTGCTTTGTAGAATGGGGTGTACCTGAAGTTGATCATTCGAATGTTATGTTTAGCTATCATATTATTCCTTTCTTCCTCCTCCATCTTCATCTCCCCTAGCTCTCTGCACCTAGCTCCTTCCATTCTAATTTAATAAACATAATGGAATATAAGGTAGGGCAGAACGTCTCGTGCTTATCTCAAGGCAGGGCGGAATGGGATGGATAGAGTCAGACAAAATAGATTGGATAGATCGAGTTGGATAAAGATGTAAAAATTATTTTTTTATGCAAAACAAATAAATAAAAAAAGAATATAAAAATAAATCTTAGTATTTGACATAATATTAAACAAAATAAACATTGATGACATTCCTAAAAAAACATTGATGCATTTACAGAGGAGTTGGTGCCAACAAAAAATGCCAATTAGGTTGAGATCGATATTCGTTCTTTCTCTTTTTTGTGAGAAATTTGGATTTTGCTGCTGCCATGTGAGATAGGAAAGAGAAGAAAGAAGGATGAGATACAGAATTGAGCATTAACGGAGATGTGAAGAGATGGGTGGATCGCTTTCCTTTGTCGCCCATTCCTTGGATTACTCCTTTGAACCCCCTTGTTCGGTAGGGAATGCAAGCAACATGTAATCTTTTGATAGCGATGTGGCAGTCATCCGATGTAAATGAAATCTAGACCTCGAAACAACATCCAATCTCTATAAATAGACATTATCCGAACTCGCCACTGTTTTATCCAATCTCTACACGTGCTAAAGGCGTACGTTTTAAATCCTCCAACGGAACGCCGCCGTCTGTCCCCGGCCCCGCGTATCCTATATAGCGTACGGACAGCGAAGGTACGTCGTTTTCATACGTACGACACGTATCAGCCCCTCCGGGTCTCTCTTGTTGCCGTAAAATCTCAGTGAAATATAAAGGAGAAACGGGAGCGAAACAGGCCGCTAAAAGTTTCTCTTTTCCTCCTTCCCGGCTTCTCCTTGTCGACTTCTTGGCTTCTTTCCTTGTTGAGAGGTGTAGGAGGGTTTGGAGAAGCAATGGCGTTCTTTCTCGGGCTGGTTCTGGGGATCATCGCTGGGCTCGCGGTGTTCATCGCTTTCCGCCGCTCAGAGAAATCGCGTTCCAGGTGCCGCCGCGAACTGGTGAGCATTTCGCTCTTCTTTTGGTCCTTGTTCTTGGCGTTCTACTGCTACGGGGTTCTTTCTTAGGTTCTTGATCGATTCATTTCTCTCATGAAGATTGATGTTGGGTGAAATCATCGAGTCTTGATAAAGTGATCCCTGCTCTTAGTTGCCAATTTTTTAAGCCCGCTCGTGGTTTTGTAATCCATGCAATGATGAAAAAGAACAAATCGCTGCTTTGGTGGTTTTGATTTTAGTGCGCGTCTTTTTTTTCCCCATCTTGATGTATTTTTGGGACTAGAAGCGATCCATGTGCCGCCAAGGACTGGTAAGAATCCTACTCTTCTTTGGCTCTACCTTTTCTTCAAGAATTCTCCTTGTTTCCATGGTTCTAGTGCTGCTTCATTCTTGGTGCCTGATTTCTTATTCTTGAACAATGCTTTGCAGGCAATTGTAGCTTAGAAGTTTTCTCTGGATCGTTGTTTCCTTCTGTTTCTTGGTCAAGATTGATGTGCATCTAAATCGGCGAATATTGATAGATCAGTCCTCATTCATTCAATACTTTATTACGTGTAGTCACCAGATTTAAGTGATGTACTGATTTTTAATCCATGTAATTGATGAAAAGAGCAAATCTGTTCTCTGTTTTATTTACACTCTGATAGATTTCTCATTCCTGATGATTATGACATTTAGGATATGATGTTTGATATCCTTAAGATGTGGAGTTTGGCGGGGCAGGATTATTGGAGCGTGTCATGGCTCTAGATTTCATGTGTAGATGGGTCAAGAATCTCTGTTTAAAGGAGCTTTTTCTTTTTCTTCTTCTTTTTTTAACAATAAGGAAGAAAAGAACATTTTGGAGGAGGTCAAATGTCGCCATATAGATGATTAGGAGGTTCCTGTGTCCTCAATCATCAGATTGCTTCTTCTTCTTCTTTTTTTTTTTTTTTTTTTTTTTAAAGAGAAAATATGGGACCCCTATCAGAGTATCAGAATTTTTGATGAGCCCCAACAGCTGGAGGCCTGTACGATGTAAGCACAATATCTGGCACAATTCATTAAAAAAAAAAAAAAAGGTTTGGGTGGGCGTAGGCAGAATGCGAATGCAGGGAAGCAATGCAATTATAATCTCTTATTACACCATATATTTAGGTTTCTTGTTGTAAGCTGTTAGGACACTCTTAATTGTCACTGCCAGTTAATATGCTATAGATCATTCAAAAGAAAAGAAAAGGAGCTTGAAATTCTTTTATTTCATAATTCATCTGTTCATATGTCAGGTCATATATGTTCTTATTTATCCGTTACTTATTTATTCATTTTCCTTTGTCCTAAGGCATTTTAGAGTGTCATACATATCAGATTATCACTGACAATTTATTGTCTTATAGATATTGTTTAATATTATTATTTATAACATGCATTATTTTCTCATTTACAAATTTTGTCCCCTATTTTCTATTTTTTTAGATGCTCCTGTGTTTAAATTATTTCAAAATAATTGTGGATAATTTCAGACTGAAACCACTAAAACCAAAACCGTCGAAATGGCTGAAAGATTTTATTTTGCCTGTGAAAGGAAATTGAAATGTGAACTGAGACTGAAATCATGTAGCACATGGAGTGGAGATTAGTTGTCCATACAAGATCATTTTCTAGAAACTTATTGAAAGGCATGATCGATATCGCGCGCTTGTTCTTGTCAGATATTCTACCCAACAGAAGTTAGAATGTTGCTTGTCTGATTTGGTTCCAATGACAGAAGAGTATAGCTGTGTTATTGCAGCTTCTAGAACTGAGAGGAAGTATGTTTATTTCTTGATGCAGGCTGATATCGTCGCAGCCTCTGCAAGGATGACACTTGAAGATTCGAGGAAGATTCTTCCTGGAGAATTTTTCCCGTCATGGGTAGTTTTCTCACACCGCCAGAAGTTAAGTTGATTCTGTTTTTTTTCACAATTGTGATTTTTTATCTGCCACCACTATTTCAGTGTATATTGATATTGATTTTGTTCTTCTTGCAGTTGAAATGGCTAAACCAGGAGCTGATAAAAATCTGGCCTTATGTTAATGAGGTACTCCCCTGTCTTCTCTTGCAGCTTCAGATTTCTATAACCTTTTAATAGTAATTTCTCTCAGACATCATTATGTCTTGCTACTTGTAGCTGGGATAATTAATGTATTCTTGACAAGGGAACTTGTCTGCATGTATGACAATATACTTGTGTTTGTTTTATCGTTGTTACAGGCGACATCTGAGCTGATAAGAATTTCAGTTGAGCCAATTCTTGAACAATATAGACCTGCCATCATAAATTCCCTCAAGTTTTCAAAGCTAACTCTTGGTACTGTTGCTCCTCAGTTGACAGGTGGGGTTTTTAACCCATAGTTAGCTCATTCAATTTCGTACCCTCTGATGCAAATTCTTTGACAAATTTTACATAGAGTAAGCCTTATGCACAGGTACGAATTATTAAATGTGAATCTTGGTCTAGTATAGTGTATAGCAACAAATGCATATCCATGTTTGAAACTTAACAGCATTGTGTAATGAAATTTCTCGAGAAAAAGAATTGCATTGTAACTTTGATCCTTGCATTTGATGTATTGTAGTTTTGGATATGGCGGGATTTACAACTTTTTCATCTAACCAGTTTGAATCAGTCTTAGAGGCAGATGTATGCAAATTTTCTACCTGACTGAAGTTTTCAAGGGTATAATTGTTTAAGTTGCATATCCTCTGTGCCTAACTGAATTCTTTAAATGCATCCTGACATCATAAATTACACTGGCAAGATCATGCTATTGATACGGTTGAATCATGAGTTAAATGTTTTCATGAACTGTGATGCTGATGAAATCATGGAACTATATGCCAAGGCATGTTTGTGTTGCACAAATATTGACAGTTGGCAAGAACCTTTGCAATAGAAACCTATATATGGGCACTAGTAGAAAATATATGTTTGGCTGAACCCTTAGGCAGACTAGATGTCAATGTAAATGTTTTGAACTGATGGCTGATGAGTCATGATCAAGATAATGCAGGAAACTCTTTTTCTTGTTATTTTTAACCTGGCCTATTTTGTTGATTAAGATCACAGCCATGATGTGGATGGACCAGAATATGATACTTCTTAGAAGTGTTTACATCATGGATAAATTTATATGGAACACTGAGGACTATCAGAACATATATTTTCCTTTTTTCTCGAGAAGTCAGGAGGAGGAACAAGACACTCCCACCAAAAAAAATATTAATAAATAGCACATATTGTTCCATTTTAGTATGCTCATTTATAACTATTGTTGATACATAAGTTATGTATTGAAGAATATATTGAAATACCAAATCGAATCGATAGGGAATCTGGACAGTTCCCCATATCAGTTTGGAACTGGGGCTGAACCACTTGGTTTGCACCGGTTCAGCCTCAATTCGCAAATCCCCCACTCCCCCCATTTCGATAGTAGAAGAGGGAGGTTTAGAAGGTATGATTGCATGATATGTTGTAGATATATGGATTTTCTACATAATGTCACCATAATGATAATTTTCATTAACTCAATAATTTTTAAAATTAAAAACATACTTTTGGGCTAAAAATTTAAAAAATAAAATAATTATCAAAAAAATTATAAAATTAGTAGAATGATTAGAGTGTGCATGCTTCTTCTATAAAAATTTGGTGTCAATTTATTTCAGTTTGAATATGACCATGTGCATCGTGACATAGGCCCAAATTTAAATTTCAAAAATAAGTAATGTTTTGTGTATAATCATCACTTGAGAAAAATTTATATAGCATCTTTGGTAGGATGCTACACAATCCGAAGTTAAATTAATTTTTTAATATTTGATATTAAAATATTATTCTTAAATACAAAATTAATTAAAATATTTAAATAATAATAAAAAAATAGTATTATGTATGGATAATTTAGAACTATTTTTGAGGTAGAAAAATGATTTTCTGCATTATAGTGAAAATTCACTATTTTTTAAAAAATAATTAAATAACAATGCTTTGAGATAAAAATATATGTAGCATCCTTGTTAGGATTCTACATTACTCTGAATTTAAGTAATATATATTTATAATTAAATATTAATTTATTATATAAAAATTAGTTAAAATTATTTAATTAAGCATAAAGTTATAAAAAATTGTATTATATGGAGATAATGTATAGTTATTTTTTGGGCTAATTTGGTGAAATTTTAACTACAATATAACTTCACTATTTTTAAATAATTAATTTCCTAAATATCAATTGACAAAAAAAAATTGACATGTGCTTGATAAACTTGTAGGAATGGATCCACTTAGAAAGAAAAGACCCAAAGCATGGTTGGAGCATGGGCAGATGCTTCGGACTAGCACCATTGGAGGTGTAGGTGGTGTGATATTACCAAGATGTGGTAGTAGCCCACGCCGACAGCACCGACACATTGCCAGATGATGGATCTTCAAACCCTAGCCACTGCCTCCTTTCCTTAATCAAGTGTTGGTCACCAAAATTGGGTAATCCGTGGTACAAGAAGTGCTAGGCACCAAACCAGGTGAGTTGATGTAAACCCAAGTTCAGTTCGTTTTAATGGATGGGCTCAAATTTCATGCCTGGCCTAGCCGAAACCAGCCTACCAGGCTTAAAATATAGGCCCATGCACGTCCAAAATGCTTCAAGCTCGGACTGGCCAAGTAGGTCATCTAGCATTTGAGCAGGTCTACATCAAGACGAGCCTGGATAACCAATAGTAGATGGAGAAGATTGCCAGGCATAGAGCTCAGTTTGGGCCCTCATATTATGAGTCAGGCTTTAGTTCGAGAGCCACTAAGGCAGATCCGGAGTTCAGAAGATAGAAGAACTTTTTCACGCAGAAGTGGTTGAATGACCTCATGTACATCCACTACAATCTGCCTCTATGGTTAAAGTGCATTGAACAGGAAGTGGAGCTGAAGTACAATGATCCATTTCACAATGACTTCGTGCATGATGAAGAGGATCCAATAATTGGTTGGCTTGAGGGCCACAGCAGAAGCTAGATGAGCTAGGATGGCCTTCTCGACCAGCCAGTTTCATAGACAAAGAGGCTAGGAAGTATTAGGAGCAATGGGTAGAACGACATATTCTACGCTCACTTCCAGCCAATCAACTATAAGGGTTGGGAGGGGTGAGCTGATCATCGCACAGCTTTATGTCAGAGCCACCCTTCTAGCAATTTGATTAGAATATGTTTAGGAGAGGTTATCATTGTACCTAATCTACACAGGGTGGAGGGTACAGTTAATCCTCCTAGTAAAGTCAGAGAAAGAAGATAGTTGTTTAGGTCAGCAAGAAAGGCAAAGAAAAGGCAATTGCATTTTCTTTGGAGAGACTCGAGAGAAATTAATTCACTCTGATTCAAAGACCAACGACTCATCTGATGATCAGTTTTCCAGATCATCACGCAATACCAGTGGTGATAGTTTGAGGATGATGCATATGGTGTCTAGAGAGGTAGCGAGGCATAAGGCACTACAACTTATGACTCACAAATCCTGGGTAGTCTTCGATTCATTGATGAGTCCCAATTTACTTATAACACAGGATAAGGACTGCTGTGCATGATTTGGTAGAGCCCGCAAGGATATCATTGCATGTAGGAGACGAGCACCTCATGGTTGTTGGGGTCCTGATGCTGCTGTGGTAGATGGCATCGCATGTGGAGTAGAGTCCTTGGACATATCTGGTTCTGAGTTACACATCAGCAACCTATGACCCACATGCACATGGATCGTCTGAGGTATCGTATTTAGGTGGTTACTATCCTTCGTTACCTCATCCATCTTTTGGGTCGGATTTTACTGTCGGCATCTTCAAACTGCCAGCCCAATCTCAGGCAGATGACTCCTAAGGTAACTATCTAGTGGAGACTAGGGAGGACTATCGTAATATTGACCTCTTGAAAAGTTGGTGTGAAGCTCCTTTAGAATACTTTTATGATCCTGATGTCTATAAGGCAACACCCATCAGATTCGAGACGTCGTTATGTATTTTATATTTTAAATATGTCAAAATTGATTCAAATTGTTGTATTATATGTATTATACTTATAAGTATATTGGTTGGTCTATTTCAATTATATTTCATAATAACAAGGTTAAAATTGCAAATTAGACAACAATCTCAATCAAATTTCTAAGTATGAATAAAAAAATGAGAAAATAAAAAATTTAGAAAACAAAAAAAAATAGCATACCAGTCAAATGACCGGTACGCCAACCCATGCTGCATGTAGTACGATACGAACCTATCATAGTATCGTATCGAAGCTGATCGATACCATTCCTCACCAGTTGCTGACTGGTATGGGTCTCGGTACCAGTTTGGTGAATCTTTATTGTAACTATATTGTACTGCAGTGACTGCATATTTAAATTTATGATGAATCTTAAGACATCAGGTGCAAAAGGTGTTGCACCTACTCCCACAATGTTGTATGAGTCAAGATGTTGGGCAGTTAAAAAGCTATAGGCATGTAAGTGTCATCCAAGATGAGTCTTAATTCTTCAAAGATGTTACCCACCTATTGATTGTCACTTAAATATCGTGTTTGGTCTCCATTATATGTTGGTCATACTCTTATCTTTATAATATTTTCCATCTTATTAAAAAAAAGGACGAGTCTTATAGAAAAAGCATTAACTCAAAAAAATGGGGGCTTTTGACTTTGTCATCTGATCTTCGTTATTGATCTTATGTACATTGCTAGAGTAATAGGGTATATCTAGTTGGGAAGTGGTAAAGAGGAGTTTATAGATAATAATGAACAAAGAATGACTTTTCTCATCATTATGAGGCAATTATATGGAATTTCTTAGATAACATATATCATTTTCTGGTGGAGACTAAAATTGAAGGAAAAGAATATAGAATAGCCTTCGTGGGAGCTACTTATTATCTAGTACAATGTGGATTTTATCTGTTTACACCCTATCTTGACAACTTAGATGGAGGTCATGAATAAGCACCACATAGATTAAGTTTGATAGAATCAGTGCAAATGAGAGCCACATGTCTCTTGCTGAACTGGATAAGACTTCGGTCGTGATAAATTTCACCAAGTGAGGAGGCATAGGACGAAGGATGAGGGTTTGGTCATGGTCTTGATAAGCAGGCTAAAGGCTTAGGACTTGGCAGTGATCAGTCATAATATGTAGAAATAGACCAAAATAATTGAAACGGTTCGAAACCATTCCCAAATACAAGAATTGTTTTATAGGCCAAAATAAAATAGGCGCTAATGTAAGTTATGACTGATAAGATATGATTATCAGTTTGATAGTTGGTGCAAAGCAATCATGCTAATGAACATGCATAGAGGAGGATAACTAGTATCAGTTATCAAAACTATTAGAAGTGGAGGCCAGACATAATGACAATCGTTATAGTATGCAATTATTATCTGTTAGTATAAATAAGTAGAAATTATACTTTGTAATGGACCCTTTGACATCTAATCCAATGCATTTTATCTTATCTTAGTTTTATCTACCAGTAGTTTCTACTCTAGGAGTAGTTGTAACCCTTCTACCGTAGCCCAATGCTACACCCACTACCTAATCCATCTCCTTCGAATGGTGATGTGACGGTGGCGAAAGTTTCTGAAGGTCAAAGCACCTAGACGTCATACTACTCTTTATCCTCCCTTCAATCATCATCATCATTTTTTCGGTTGATCCAATGTTGGTGGCATGCTCGTGCTCCTTTACCCTAATCTTTTGGCTTGTCACCACTCTCTTCTGGCACATTCGGATGGAATGGAAAGATTATCAATAAGGTTTGTACCACATCCGGTGGGATCTTAGGTAGTCATCATCATATTGGTTTTGATACGATACTGTGAAGTTGCCATTATGCTGTTGCAAAAGGTAATCAAGGAAGCAACTGCAGAAAAAGTAGTTGCTGTGTTAAAGCCACTTTTGGAGCGGTATGCGACATCTTTGGCTTTGATAGTAGAATGGTTTGAAAAACTTATTTCTGTGGTTGAAAGTCGATACATTAAGCCCCAGTGCATTCTAGCATGTCTTGTAGAAACCCATTCCATTTTCTTGAAGGATGAGTAGGTTTTACATGGAAGTATTGTGGTTTATGATGAACTTAAATTTGAGGCTTCAACTCATCAAGAAGTAACCGCCAAAAACTATTCGATAGAGCTCTCAGAATTCTTTAGTCTAGACAACAAAGTTGTGTATCAGGTCGAGAGAATGCATGCTTCGGTCAAGGATAACAGTTGTCCCTTTATGGATGGGCAGTAGCATTGTAGCCTTGTGGTCATAAGAGCTGGGGGCAACCCCATCAATAGGAAAAGCTATGCCTCCCATAGATATCGTGCGTATGGAGGTTTTATGCAAGGGGGCATTATCACCTTATTTTTGTGTGGAGGTGCTACAAGGTATGGAGATCGATCATTTGAATGATCAAAGCTTCTTATGTAGATTATGGACCAAGGTACGCGGTACTGACTGTACTGATGTACCGGTGGGCATCGATACCGGTATGGTACCGAACCAAACCGAGCCGAACCGGTACTGTACTGATGGGGCTAAAAGCCAAAAAAATTTTGGAGCCGGTACGGACTGGTCGGTTCGGATTGGTACCGGTTCAGTACGGGCCGGTACCGGGCCGGTACGGATCAATACCAGTTCGGTACGGGCCAGTACGGGTCGGTACCGGCCGGTACGGTTCGGTACGGGCCGATACGGGCCGATACCGGTTGGTACGATTCGATACCGAAATATGTAGCTATACCGTACCGATAGGGTTCGGTACCGGTATGTACCGGCCGGTACCGACCCGTACCGACCAGTACGGCAGACCATGTTATGGACAATATGAAACTATGAATTTTGGTGCTATACAAAAAGCCACTAGAAGATCGGAGTAGTGATAAATTCGGTGTGAAAGAGGAATAAATAAATAATATTATATTATCTAGTAAGAAAAAATTCTATAAAAGTTTCGGCTAGCAGATAATAATGCCCCACTATGCTGGGTTCCATTCTATAGGTCTTTCATAACTTTAGTTTCTTCCACTCTTCTTGGAGGACTTTGGGTTCCAATTCATAGACTTTCTAGGAATTGTCCTTCAAAGCGGATGTCGGTCAACTCTGTTTTGAAGAACTCGATCCAGCTCTTCTAATCAATGTTGAAGATCATTGGCCTAATCTGCCAGGGGATAGGCCAAACACCAAAAAAATATTGATGCTCAAGTCATTAATGGGTAGCTTACATTGAAAGAGGCATACAAGAAATACAAAGTTAGAAGGTCATGCTATTTTATTACAATCTGTTGATATAATTATACGAGTATAAGTACAAGGCTGATTGAATTGATACTTTCAAGATGCTCACTTCTCTCCTGGCCTCAGTAAGTCCTTTGTCGTCTCATCAAAGCTTTAGAATAATCTAGTAGCCTACACATCATCATCAATTGCAATGGAGGTAGACTGAGTACAATATGTAGGAATAGACCGAAGCAACTGAAACGGTCTTAGAAATATTTCTAAGTACAAGAATTGCATTATAGGCCAAAATAAAAAACCGGCTAATATAAGTCATGACCGATGAGACATTATTATCAGTTTGATAGTTTCTACCCTAAGAGTAGCTATAACTTTGTTTTCACTACCATAGTCTACTACACCCCTTTACCGTAGCCTAGTACTACACTTTTTACCCAATCTATTTTCTTCGAACGGTGGTGTGACAATAGTAAAAGTGCTTGAAGGTCAAAGCATCTAGATCTACGGTACTCTCTATCCTTCCTTCGATCACCATCATCATCTTTCCGGCTGATCCAATGCCAATAGCATGACCATGCTCATCTTCCCTTGCTATTTGGCTTGTCACCACTTTCTTCTAGCACACCTGGATGGAATCTTGCCAACAGGCCCCGTGGCATGTCCATACGAGATGGAAAGTGCACCAACACTATGTTTACTCGAACAGAAGGATATTTAACCTAAATTGTTTGGATCACAAGGGCATATAAGAAAAACACTAATTGATTCATTGAAGTCAGTAGAACATGTCAGCCTTATATTAATGCATTCTTGGATAACTAGTCTGTCATTGCCATTGTGATTACATTCAATCAGGTATGGAGATGGATGGCTGTTTTTTCATTCATGTGTCTGAAAAACGAGATTGCAATCATGTATATCTATTCATTTAATATGCTGGCCAATTCTTCAATATGCTTTTTGGCAAAAGAGAAGTGTTTAAGAGACGCAAACTCGGAATGGTGTCTATGTTAGGATGTGAGACGGCATTCTGAAGCCAAGTGGAAGAATTTTGAGTTTGTGGCTTTATAAGCTATTATGGTGGATTTTGGTTATGGATGGAAGCTCAAACTTCCAATTCTATCCCAGCTAGGTAGCAGCTTAGGATATATTGTGGAATTAGTAACTGATGAACAGGTTTCATGGCCCTCACCAGATCTGGAAGCCCCGTTGATCAGAGGATAATCATCCTTTAGCTTTTTTGGAATTATAGTCATTGTTGCAGGCTAACAGCTGTCCTGCTGCTGCCTCTGTCATGTTGTATTGTTCCAGCATTCGGATTCATACAAGGTTGCTATTTTTTCCTTGGTGCTGGATGCCTTTCTCCAAAGAGCTGATAGAGGCATGTGGCAAGCTTAATTTTGGTCTGGACTATATTCATTATTTAACTGCTTGTTCTTTTAACATAAAAACATCTTTCCAGGGATCAAAACCAATTATCTTCCCATACCATATTGCTTATATACTGCCAGTGCATAGTTTATAATTTTTTGGTTTTTTATATTGTGTTTCATGTTGGTGTAATTACCAGCCATGATAGAAGTATCTTCTATTCAACCCCCCTCTCCTACCAAAAAGAAAGAAGGCATAAAAAGATTTAGTTCTTTAGACTAAGTTGTCTATGCCATCTAATGCATATAATAGAAAAGTAATATATTTCAGAGAAACTAGACTTTCTAGAGTTTTCTTATGGATTTAAGGAGATCTGTCAGATCATGAATGTGATTTTCAGCATACTGTCTTTAGGAGTTTCAATGATTGAAGATGATCAATCTGCGATCGCCATGGAGTTCGAGTTGCAGTGGGATGGGAATCCAAATATTGTACTCGACATTCATACAAAATTAGGTGTTGCACTGCCAATACAGGTAAGCTTTCTTTACATTCAGCAAAGTGGATGAAAATCCGATATGGAAAAGATTACATCAATGTTTACATTTTATATAGAATATAACTAACAAATTACATGTTCATAGCTGTCCGAAACCATGATCCTGACCACCAAGTTTGTCAGCTTTATGAATCCTTGTACTCAGTCAAAATAAGTCCTTAGATATCTCAAAGCCTTGAAAATCTTGTTTGTCACATTGAGTGTTTCTCTGATTCTTGTTAATCTTTTGAAGTTTTGAACTACCTTTCTGTTATTACAACTTAGTCTTCTCTCCAACATCTAACCCAATAGTGACATAGTGATGGAGAACAGCTCAAAATAGTTTAGTCAGGTTCATTTATTACTAATGAGGTGTGTTGGAATGATGTAAAACTACAATGAAATCACTAACGAGGAAGTAACTAATTAATATACTTAGAATTGGTTATTGCTTCCCTGGGGCAATATTCTCATATGACATAATTACACAAGCATGAGCATATGTCTAAACAAATACTATGCATAATGTCAATACTTACAGGTTATTTATAAGGCATATTCCTAACAATTAATGATTACATATCAAGTAGAAAGACCTGATAGATAAAGAAAGCACATGGTACAATGGGTCATCTTAGAGAGATGAAGCTGCAGCATGTTGGTCATAGTCTGAGGCATTGCATGGTATTTGTGATTGACGTTAAATTTAGTGATAATGTTCTGATTCAAGCTCGTTAATGAGATGAGGGTTCCTTAGGGAAAACCCCAGAGCCATTTGTAGAAAACTTATCAATCAGATTACTGCCTAAGAATTATTTGGCATAAGTATGAGACACTAATTAGCGGGACTAGAAGAGGATCAAAAGATTTAACATGCTTATGAAAAGCTGTGGCCAAAGATTTCTCCCTAAAACTCAGGGACTAACAATTTTGAACTTTTAAAAATCACAGGTAGAAGAATGCAATTACTGTAGGCCTTTAAAAAGTTTGGGTTAAAGAATATTTAATGTCTAGAAGTTTCAAAATTGGCTCAGAATTCGAAATTTTTCAAAACATGCAAACACTCAGGTATGTAAGTATAAGGGGTGTGGATTTTTCAGTTAAATTTACCATGCAACAAGGAAAGGTGGCTTCTAGGATTTTCACCTTCATTAATGTAGACCAGGTTCCATATGAAGGGAATTAAGGATCTATGATAAATCAAAGTTGTTGTACTAGGCTTGCTTAGTTCAAACATCAGCTAGACACACAGACAAGTGGTAAGAGGTTTGCTGTTGGTTTTTCACGTAGCTGGCACATTAAAGGCAATCTGCTGGTATACCCATTCATTAGTGATTTAGTGTTCAAAACAAATATCCATAGGCAATGGCCTACACTACCACACTCATATATGTAACTCCTCAAAAGTTATTGCAGAAATTTTGCCGCCATCACATCCAAAGCAAAGGTCTTCCTAGAATTTTGTTGTTGTTCAAGCTTGAAGCAACTAGGGAGCTATTTGGAGAATAGCTCCAGCACCATGCTCCTGCTCTCTTGTCTTCATGGAACATTTTGTCATCGTATTTTCTGGTCAGAAAGTTGGGAGTCCATTAACAATTACCTATTTGTGGGCTTGAAATCCATCCACACAACTAATCCAAGTATCAGCTTCTTTTATATGGTTGTTTAGTTAAATGGCCAACAAAATATACAAAGTCATATATTGTATTGTAATACCGTCTATATAAACATATAGGCACATTTCTATGTCATGGGAATCAAAAAATTAAGTAACATATTTTTATCATAATTGTCATGATATTGACTTGGGGTTTGTTTTATGCGTGTATGCATATATATTATGTATATATATCTAAACTGAGCACCCACATTATCAAATTTTGTTCATTAAGTCATCATATCATGCAAATGTCTGCCATTATAAGATAGCATTAGTTACAATAATTGTCATGCTCCCGACCTAAGATCGCGAGTCGAGGGTCGCAGCAACTACCGTATACTCATAGGGAACCCTCCCCACAAACATGCAAGATATCTCAACACGATATCATAAATAAGCAGTGAAATAAATTTAAATAATCAATATTCAAATTTTAATTTAAATAACTAAAATCAAATTTTAATATCTCACAGAACTAACAATATTTATAAGTTCTTATATCAAACTCTAGTCAAATCTTGATCTAAATTAAAGATGTCAAATTCCGTCTCTAGTTACTCTCTCGATCATAACCCTGTGCCATCTTATTCTTCAAAATTTGAAAGACATAACTAATTCTGTTTCAAAACAAATTACCACGAATAATTACTTACAATAATAAAATACAAATTACCACGAATTAGTGTAAAGACATAACTAATTTTGTTTCAAAACACAAATCCATTAAAATCCATATCTTTTAAATATTCATAAATATATTCATAAATTTGATTTGAAACAAATCACATTCAACTCAATAGTCTTTATCGCCACGCTTATACCCTGTGGCTAGGCCAGAAATAGTACCGTACTTATACCCTACGAAGTGGGCCAGAATACTATACTTATATCCTATGAAGTGGGCCAGAATACCACATTTATACCCTGTCGTGGGGCCAAAAGTAGAACCAATGAGCTCAATAATAATCAAAGTGCTAATGCATAACCGCCAATTGGCAGGATCCAATACATAGTCAGGCTAAGAGTTCAAATCTCATATATGTTAACATTCTTTTATATATCATAATCCAATCAAAATATGCATATACAATGTAACATCAGTAAATAATATAACAATAGTCCGAAAAATATTACTCTGAATTACATATTTATTTTTCATTCAAAACACCATCTCATACAATTTATAAATCATATGTAAATTGATTAACAATTTCTTCGATGTAAAAATAATATTATATAAGTGAAGAATCTAGAAAAGGCAGATCATTACTTAACTTGGGAGCGAAATCGAACTATAGGTCTAAATAATTTCGACAATCCCTCTTAGAACCTACGACTTTGGCGAGCACTCCATTGAAATCTCCAGTGAGCATCGTGAGCTAAGACCATTGGAAATCAAGAGGAGAAGGAAAAGAAAACAACAATGGTCCAACGGTGGTGATCGAAAAATTTATCGGCGATGAGGTGGAAAGAGGTGTGGGGATCTTTAAATAGCCGTTGGAGGCTAGGTTTCCTAGCTCTCATAGAAAATCGAGATGGAGGAGGAGTCTGTCTCCTACTGTAAATCGAACAAGACTTTATCTCCTTTTTTTCGGTCTCCTACTCCAAATCAAACAAGCCTCTATTTCTTTTTTTCGGTCTTCTACTCCAAGTCGAACAGGGCTCTATCCTTTTTCTTTCATCTTCTGCTCCAACTCTTACATCTGGGACGGTCATGTGGACTAGGCTTAGTTCCTTATTAGTTAGGTTGGGTGTTACAATAACACTATAAAGTATAAACTACTAGTTTCTTATGTATATTTGTTCTAT